>NW_017682424.1:0-3419 GCF_001879085.1 Nicotiana attenuata | reverse complement strand
GTAATGTTCAGTATAGTTTCCCATATCTGTTTATTGTGTTCTGTTTCCTATTTTGTAAGGGAAGTCCGTATTAGTGCGTGAGTTAGATAATTCCTTTCAGAGTTCATTTTTCTTTTTGTATCGCATTTTGAAATGGCAGCCTATTGGCACATTGTGGTACCACATGAGACTTTTGATTATGTCCGGGGTGGCTTATGGCCTGAGCAGTTAGTACTGGGTGAGGTGAGCCCATTGGAATCAGGATTAGTGCAATCTGACTATATAGAGTATGTTAAGGAGCAAGATCTCCACTTGTTCAGAATATGGTAATGTTTCTTGCCAGAAATATAGACTCAATGATTGATTGACTCGGCAGTGATTATGAATTTCTTCACATCTCTTCCGTTGTGGCGGTGTTGTAAGAGTGGGAGTAAGACCTGTGTATGTTATGGGGTGCAATGGGAGCACCAGCTTCGTGGAATTTTGACTAAGTTGAACAGAAAATGTTATCGTGATCCGGTGAGTAAAATGAGGGAAAGTGCTAATTCAGCAAGGATATGCAGTCATGTTTGGGTACAACATGTAGTGATCGATTTGGTGATTGTATGTTGGAAGCAGGTCGGGCATAGAATTCCGGATGTTGGAATTGGGCCCTAAGGCTTATTTGCTTTAATAAAAAGGGAATATCTTCAAAATTTGATCGAGCTGATGTGCTCAACTGAGTTGTGGTAGCACGGGAAGGTGCGCGAGGTGTTAGACAGTGATTTCAGACTACTCCAGCATAGTTCTCAGCACATTCGAGGATGAACGTTAGTTTAACTGGAGGAGAATGTAACGACCCGACCGGTTGTTTTGAGTCCTAGCACTCCGTTCAGCAGTGGGAGGCCATGAACAGCTTCATTTCAGGTACTATGACTTGTACGCGTGGTCGGAATTAAGTTCCGGGAAGTTCAAAGTTGATTTAGAAAGAGAATTCTCATTTGAGAAGCTTAAAGTTGAAAGAATGAACTAGGAATGGATTTCTGAGTAAACGACCTCGGAATCAGGATCTGAAGGTTCCAGCAAGTTCGTATGATGATTTCAGACTTGGGCGTATGCCCGATGCGGGTTTTGGATAACCCGGGAGTATTTTGGCGCCTATTGTGGAAGTTAGCATTTTAGATGGAATTTCATAAGTTTGGTTTGAAGTGCATTTCAGTGTTATCGATGTCCGTTTGGGATTCCGAGACTGTGAATAGCTCCGTATGGTGATTCTGGAGCTGGGGCCGCGATCGGAAGTGGATTTGGAGGTCCGTAAGTCATTTTGAAGCCATTTGGCTAAAGATTGAAATTTGAAGGTTTTTGGGAAGTTTGACCGGAGGTTGACTTTTTGATATCGGGGTCCGAATCAAATTCCGGAAGTTGGAGTAGGTCCGTAATGTCAAATATGATTTGCGTGCAAAATTTGAGGTCAATCGGACGTGATTTGATAGGTTTAAACATCAGAAATAGAAGTTGGAAAGTTCAAAGTCCATAAAGCTTGAATCGGGGTGTAATTCATGGTTTTAGCGTTGTTTGATATGATTTGAGGCCTCGAGCAAGTCCGTAATGTGTTTTGGGACTGGTTGGTATGATTGGTTGGGGTCCCGGGGGCCTCGGGTGAATTCCTGGTGGTCAACGGATGGAAAATGGATTTTGGGAAGGCTGAGTGTGCTGGTTGCTGGTATTTCCGCTTCTGCGGAAATGGGACCACAGAAGCGGTAGAGGACGCCGCAGAAGCGGACCTTGTGCGAAGGATCGTGGACCGCAGATGCGATCAAGGTTCCGCAGAAGCGGGACCACATCTGCGGAAGTGGTTATCGTAGAGGCGAAAAAGGGGGCAACCTGGGCGAACCGCAGAAGCGGAATTTTTGTCCGTAGAAGCGGAACCGCTGATGCGGTTTGGCCTCCGTAGAAGCGAAAGTCGCTGAAGCAGTAAGGTAAATTTAAATCGTGGTTTTGGTTCATTTCTTTCATTTCTCATGGCTTGGGGCGATTTGGGGAGCTCCAAAGAGTGGAACTTCGTCATCTATGTTGTGGTAAGTTATCCCCATCACTTTTGAGTTAAATATATCAATTATGTTTGGAATTAAGCATGAAAATTAGTGTAAATTTGGGGGTTTTGGTGGAAAAACCTAGAAAATTATAATCTTGGATTTTGGTTACGATTTTGAGTATGGAATTAAGAGAAAATTATATATTCGAGTTCCTAAAGTTATGGGTAAACTTTATCTTCGAAAAGTTTTGGATTCCGGACACGTGGGCCTGAGGGCGTTTTGGTCAACTTTCCAATCGGGGTTAGGAATTGCTATAAATTAGTCGTAATGAATATTTGAGCATATATTAATGGATTTGCGTAACCATTGGCTAGTCTTGGAGCATGGTGCATCAATTGGAGTCCTCGGAAGAATGTAGAATGCCGGTTTGAGTCTTCAGAGCGAGGTGAGTCTCCTTTCTAATCTTGTGAGGGGGAATTTACCCCATAGGTGAAGTAATTGATTAAGTGCTCCTATTTGTGGGGGGCTACGTACGCACGAGGTGACGAGAGTCCGTGCGTAGCTACTATTATGCTATTGTCCGGGTAGTCTAGGACTCAAAAGCATGTTATATTTGGATTATTGTGAACTCGTCGATAGTTTGAATTGTTTAGATCACCTTGAACTGGTAAAGGAATTTTAAAAGAGGTTTAATAGTAATTTTCCCTGAAATATTAAAAAAAAAAGAGAAAAGTTATTTATTTGGAGGATTATCCTCGATGAGCTCTTAATTTCCTACTTGAGCATGTACTTTACGTGTGCCTGCATCGCATGGATGATTCGCGAGCAGGATATGTGTTTATTTATGGAACGGGCCGAACGCCTCGGTGAAAATAGATGCATCTATGGTTCGTGCCGCTCGACCCTCGGCAGTGCACAGTTTACATTTCTGTTGGAGCGGGCCGTCGCCTCGGTGTGATTTGTGCATGTTTATTTGTTACTTGAAAATGGTAAGCGTGGAATTGGCCCTACGTGGCTTAATATGAACTGATAAGATAATAAAGAATAGACTTTGGAAGCCCTCGATTTAATGTTGAAGGTGTTTACCTGTTATTTGGTCTCACAGTTAGGACTTCTATATAAATCCATGATCATTCTCACACTTATAGAATATTGTTAATGGACCTCTAGTGAGTGTCGAAGTTGGCCATCTCGTCTCTACCCATTCGGGATTAGGCGGGTATACGTCACTGAGTACACGTTGATTTCGTACTCATACTACACTTCTGTGCATTTTTGTTGCACATGTATATCTAGCATTAGGTGGCAACACAGATGATTTGGGGACTAGGTGAGCTGCATTGTTCGAGACGACCCACAGCTAGTGTAGTTCCCTTCTAATATGTCATTTATTTATTCTCTGTCCACTGTATTTCGGACAGACAT
>NW_017682423.1:0-9899 GCF_001879085.1 Nicotiana attenuata | reverse complement strand
ATCGGCCCTAGTACGGTTCAAAACCGCTTCGGCCCGAGCATCAACGATCTCAGCCCTAACCTTCGAAAGTTCAGATTCAAGCTTCGCGATCATATCCGCTTGACCTAAAACGTTGCCACGGGCTAAACGGAGGTGGACTCCGAGGGCCGAAAGTTTAGCCGATGCATCTTTCTCCTCAGAGGCTTGGACCTGCGCCCGAGCTCTCAGCTCGGTACAATCATTTCTGACTTGTTCGGCCTCACCCCTAAGACGCTCCAAGGACTCTATCTTTTTCTACAGCTGAGATAGATGAAGAATTAACCTTAGAAGATAAAAAGCAAAATGCATACTCAACCAGGGCAAGAAGTTACCTGCTCCATCAAATAGCTCTCGTAATTCAGGCTCCGATACACCTCACATCGCTAGTATGCCAACTCAGTTTCCTTCTCCTAGCAAAGGAGCCTAAGGGATTTTCCCTCATCTAGAGCTTTCTCGAGCCTATCCCCATGACGGAGCTGCTCGGACCTAAGCCTGTCAAAGGCCTGCAAAATGAAAAACTCGGTAAGAAAAGGAAGACGCAGATTTAGGAGGCCTACGACGAAGCTCACCTCAAAATGAAGTCGGAAGACTTCCTCGAAGATCGAGCTCATATCTGTCGATCTAGCCCCCTCGCCCTGGAAGAGCCGGCCCCAGTCGAAACACGACCGTTCGAAGGAGCCACCTTTCCAGAACCAGTAACCTCGGGCACGATAGGCTCGGGCGATGTTCCCGTCTCAATGGCCCGACCCCGTATCGCCTCGCCACAAGCGTCATCTCCCTGCAAGTGCATTTCCAGCTTATCACTGTCATACTTTGGCCCGAACGCCGGCAACCCCTCCTCCTCTCTGGAGGGGCACAGCCTCACCTTCGGAGGCTCTCCGATACCTACAACAACAAGGTTAGTACATAAAAATGGGAGAATGTCTCTCCAAATAAACAAGGGACAAGGGACAAGCAATATACACACGCACCATGATGTTTTGCTTCCCACCTGTCCCGAGATGTAGCTCGTCGCAAGTTGAGTGGGTCGCCAGCTTACGGACCCAACCAGGCAGATCAGGAACTTCGCCCGACGCCCATGAAATCGCTGCAGAAAGGAAGGAAACGCGACTATGAGATTAGCTTTCAACATGAATGAAGTTGGGAAAGCACAAGACGCTCCACTCACGCATATAGTTCCATTCTTTAGGGAATAGCATAAGCTCCATAGGGATAACGTCGGCCGTCCGGACCCGGAAAAACCGACTGGCCCACTCCCGATCTCCGACTTCATCGTCATCAACAACAAAAAGCGTGGACGAACGGCACCGTAAGGTTAGCAGACCTCGGTGGTGAAAAGGTTGATACAGCCTGACGAGATGGCTAAGCGTGAATTCAAGCCCCGCCTTCTCTACCAAAAACCTCATCATCAACACAATTTTCCAAAACGACGGGTGTACATGCACCATGGTAACCCAATACTTTACACAAAAATTGAGCATGACCCTGTCAAGAGGTCCCAATGTGAAGGGATACGTAGACACATTTAGGAACCTATCGGCAGGGTCGGCAATACTATCGTCCGGGGAAAGCACCTATAGCGCTACCTCCTCCCCCATCCGCAGTCTCTCCTCACCAACTCAAGGTGCTCTTCCCTTATCAAAGACATAGTCTTCAAGTTAAATTCCCGTGGATCCTGAGCACTGGGAGCGGAGCTCTCCCTTCTCTGACAAGCGGACCCCGAAGCAGCAGTCGTAGCCATGGCATGAATAGAGGCGCCAAAGCAGAAACCTGCACAAACACTCTGGTACTAAGGTAACGAAGGGCTCGACGCCGAAACAGGAGGAAACATCTAAAAAGTGGATATTTTAAAAGGCGGAAGCAACCCCATATATACGAAGAAACAGCAACGGTCCGCCTGCTGAGATATGCCCCGGGAGGTCAATGACTTCGAATGCCAGTCTCGAGGCAATATTCGACCTCGAGGACCTCCATCAACATAAAGCTAGGCTTCAAGAAGCCAGCAAACACCATCTACAATCCGGAGGTAATACTCGACCTCGAGGACCTCTGTCAACATGAAGCTAGGCTCCATAAAAATCTCCAACACCATTATAGGGCCCGAGATAGTAGCTGAACTCGAAGGAACCCCCTAAGGGGAGGAACAGGAAATTCGAAGCTCCGCCCAAGAGGCTCGGCGTCAAGGCACCACCAATATTCAGGTAATCTATCATCTAGGACCTATCTACAGCGTCTTAGAAGGGTTATCTTCGACAAGTTCAAGGTAAATCTCCAGGCGTCCTAAGCCAACTTCACTCAGACACTGCCATCAAGAACTTCAAGTCTCAAAGTATTATCTCTATGAGACTCGAGGGTCCCGATGGCCCGGGTCTATCAGAACAGTTCGAGCTCGGTCTGAAAACAACGGTGGGCTCGAAAGGGAGCCATTTCTATCAAACAAAGCCGAGAAAAATACTCACGCTCGAGTTGAGTGTTGATGATCGGCAGCAGAAGCATACATTCAGGGTCCTCGCAAAATTCAAAGGAAATATAGCAAACATCAAAGGCAGAAGTCAAAAAATATCTTTATATTTATGGGAATTTGCTTACAACGGACCTCGAGGGGTCCTTACATATGACTACAAAAGCTTACAGAAGGTTCTACTCAGTGACAAGGAAATAAAAGGGGATATGCGAAGCGTGAACCTAGTCTATCCTTGAAGGTTCATCTCCGGTAGCAATATCCCCAAAGCACTGCCTCCTCGAGCTTGCATCCTCAAAGGCGATACCTTTGACCACCACCTCCTCTAGGTTCCCAGCTCAATCCCTCGGAATAACATATCTGAGGGAAAAGACGGAGAAGAGAAAAGAGGGAGGACGCAGAAGAGGCAGAAAAAAGAGACATAGCCTGCCGAAACCAAAGGTTGAAGATCTGGCGGGCCCCAGCCTCGACAGCCGCTTGTGCCGTTTTATCCCTTGGTAAAAAACATAAGGGATGAAGTGCCACACCAGGCCAAGATAGGAGAGTGAGCAGCGGTGTAGAATCCGAATGCCTGTCCAAACCGGAAGAAACCGGCCCCCATGTATCATCATCTCGGTCAGTAACGGAAGCAATAGTAGCCGTGATAGCAACAGCAGCAGCGTCGAGACGGTATAATCTCGTTCGACATGGAGAAGCTCGGGCAGGAGGCCTCTATACAGCTGATAAGGACGTTGCCATACAGCTTTAGGGCCGTGAACCCCAAACATAGCAGTTAACAATAGGAGAAGATGGTGTAAAGGCAACAAAGAGGAATGGATGAATGAAGGAAAAATCACACGGTCTTCGATGTCTTCAAAAGATGGATCGGCAGGCGCAATCAATGTGTTCTTGAAAACCAAATCAACGGCGGTACTACCGCTTTGAAAAATGAGAATCGACAGTGCATTGAATGGCGTCGAAAAGACAAGTCCAAGGGATTTCCCAGTTGTCACAAAGGCTCAAGGGATTTCCCGGTTATCACAAAGGCTCACGTCATAGGCTACATCACCGATATGACATCGGCGCAGGGAACTTAAAGAGTTGGGCATAAAATTCGTTTCCTCTCACTTCGATCTAGGAAACGCGGAGACTATCTGTGTACGGCAGAAGCGGGGTGTCCAATTTCCCGTCTTTTAAGCATTTCGGAAGATCGACTCAAAGCCTCGAGGCTGCAAAATGCGCTCGAGTCTTCTCCCTTGGGGCCCATCGGCACCCCGCCTCGGGAGGATATTGATTGGGGCTAAAGAAGAAATAGGAGTTCCCAAGACAGAGCTAAATCTGTCACAGCTAAGTCTGGCAAAGCATAGCCAGGCTATTCTGAGCCCTACTCGAGGCGTCATTTCAGTTGTCCCATCTCCACACCTTTACAGCTAATGTGTGCCTTACTGTATAAACTTCTCCCCTTCTATATAAAGGGGATTCTAATTATTTTTTAGAGGACGGATATTGCTCCAAAGGCTCTATATGAAATATATGATAACTCTCTCTCTCTTTCACTCTAAGAAACTCTCTCTCGACACTATTGATTCTATCTCATTATTTTCATACTTGTTCCACATTCATTGCTCATTTATTGCTTATCATTGGCTATAAAGAGCCTCCTTTAATATTATCGCATCTGTTAGCCCTTCCCCGATTTCCCCCAATAGCTCGAGCCCGAGTTCGAGACTCAACCTCGAGGCCCCAAATAGACCAGCTCGAGGCCCAGAACGGCTATATCTCGGTTCGATTACTGCTTTATTTTAGCTCGCATCTCACCTTCAAACTATGCATTCACAGTATCAACTGCTCCACGACTAGCATAAAAATAGATCACGTATTTTTAGAGTCCCATCAACAAATTTAATTGTTATTACCATTTGCACGGTAAGCAATAGTCTTAACAGTACAACCAAAGACTGGAAAGCCAACTCAAAGCAAACAAACACAAAAAATTGTCTTAAACATCCATCGATCCACAAACTTAGCGATGCAAAAAATAAGTGAAAGTATTGCAGATAGCCTCCTTCAAACAATCAAAAGCTAGCATTCACTGCGACTAATATCTCATCGATCATGTCGTGCATTTCCTTTAAGGCTTTGATTGCGCTCTCTACTATCTTGAGAATCTTGACTCTTATCTTAGATACATCAGAACATGTCTCCTTTGAGATGCTATGAATATCTCCAATGGTTGATTGAGTGGAGACTCGCAGATCCTTGATGATGGACAGCTTGTATTCAATAGCAGTTAACTTTTCCATAAGATGAAAGTCACAAACACTGGGATTAGAAATAGACACTTTGGCTTTTGATTCAGTCTGAACAACCTTGACTTCTCCTTCTTGCTTCTTTATCCAAGTACCCTTTATAGTGACATATCTCATGCTGACAAAGGCTCTAGAGTTGTAGGATCTGGTTACTAAAACAAAGGGATAGTTGGAAAGCGAGATGTTGTGTGCTTTGAAAAGGTGGGTGGTAACTGTTGATACCCAATTTTTCCCTATATATTTTTAATATGAAAACTACTTCCAAAATAGCATATGTATGCATATATAAGTATTTCCAAACGTTTTATTATTTTTCCTTAATTTTAAAAGATTTTAAATCAATTTATTGTCCTATTTTATCCAGAAAAGCCCAATAATTATTCCCAAAATTATCATTTTAGTGGTTCATTTATTGGACTCTCATATTTACACTAAAACATAGCTAAGATAATTTTTCGCATATTTTTACAAATTTATTTAGTATTTTTAAGGCTAAATTGCATATAATTACAATATTAGCCTCTTTTAGATCTAATTACGTTTATGTCTATAAAAATTAGGTCCAATATTTTTAGTTTGATAATTATGTATTATTAATCATTTTATTACCTTTAATTTATTTCCAGAAATTACTTTACTATTTTTAAAAAATAAATAAGGGAAATCTGGCTATTTAAAATATAGCCCAATCGTGTTTCAATTGTGGCCTGCATGGAACCCCAATTTTAAACCCAATTATCCTGACCCAATCCCCGTCTGAACCGACCCAAACCCAACCCCTTAAACCCCTCCATGTACCCGATCAATCCAGGTCGTTGATCAAAATGATCAACGGCCACCAAACCTCCTTTTCATAATTAATCCCAAACAACCCCTAAACCCTATCATTTCTCTCATTCAGCCGCCTCTGAATCCCAATTCTCTCTCAAACTCTCTCTCAAAACCTAGCCGCCACCCTCAACCACCACCTAAAATCGCCCAAATTAATGGCTTCCAAAGCCATTGGAGGCCTGTATCTACCTCCTCTGGCTTCTATATGCCCGATTATCACGGTTTCAAGGCTGAATCCTGGGAAAGTTTGGTCCAAACCTTGGTTGCTTTCAGTTCTATGGCTGTCTCCGGTCACCTTTGACTTTGCTCCGGCCAGCCATGGCTATTCAAACCTGATTCTTGACTTCTCCTGCTTAGATCGATGATTTTCCAAGCCTTTCTCACCATCTGGGTTTCGTCTGAAACCCTAACCTTTGAGCTGTGTTTGCTCCAAAACTTTTAAACGTTTTCTCAAGGTTTCTTCCAAAAATTTGCCTTCAAACCCCCTTTATCTTTTCCGATTTAGGTTTTGTTAAGTTATTCTCTGATTTTTGACATGTCCTACTGTGTTTCCTTATGTCGTTCTTTTACTGGAGTTTGCATGTCAAGAGTCTTAGTTTCTTTTGAGGTTTCTGAATATATTTTCGTGTTAGTATTTGTTTGATTATTTGTTTTTCATCTCTAGACTCGATTGATGGTGAAAACCCTAAAACTTTGGGTTCATTCGAGTTCTAAGACTATGTGCTGTGTGATTTGCTTGTTCATCATCCCTGAATTTGACTAGTTTCAAAACCCTAATTTCTTTGGACCTATTCGAGCCTCTGAAGCTGCTTCATCTATTTGAAGTTGCTCGACTGGATTCAAAGTCCTTTTTGTTTCAACTTTTGTTTCTCTATATTATTTGGTTTCCTCCAATCACTAAAACTAGACTATATTTTTTCAGAAAGGTCTTTTTATTTGACACTTTTTGCATGCTTCTGATGCCCTCTTTTCCCTATTACTAAATTGACCTATGTGATTACCATGTTTCACTGTCTACTGGACTTTGTAATTATTATTGCATGCTGCTTCTCTTTGCCATAGTTTAACCTCGCATGCCTAATGTTTATGTACTCTTTTATATGCTAAATTCCCTCTAAAATGACCTTCAATTTTGGACTGATTTCAAACCTCCTTGTGAAATTCTGATTGCACTCGTGTAATTGATTCTTTCCTTGTTTTACTGATTTCCCTGTTTCTTGGATTGATTTGAAAACATCCCTTTAGACTTTTGATTCTCTTGTCTTTAACTTGGTTTATTTGTTTATTCATGGGAACCCATGTTATTCTCCCCAAATCAGTAATCTCGAATCCCTGGCTCCTTGATTTACTGTGTGTTGATTGTCTCCATATTCTGCAAATTTATTGTGTTTCATACCTTATTTGGTTAACCGAGTATTTCAAAGATTCTTCCCTTAATTAAACCCCAATGTACTTACCCCTAATTGTCTATTCTGCACATGATGCTCTACTTGATTCCTTTCCTTAAATGTTTTCTGCCCATTACCGTTTGATTTTAACTCCTTAATTAAAGGAAGTCCTTAGTACTGATTTGATTTTAAGTAGTACATAGTTCCATAATTGCTTCTTAACTATGACTCTTGCCTTATTTTCCACCTGTTTTCAAACTATAAATACTCTGCTCTTTCATTAACACAAACGCACACGAACACTCTTAGTTTCTGAACTCACACTCATACTCAAAATATTCTCTCTTGCTACTGGTACTGTGGCCTGTCTTCAAAGTCCGGCTACCTGCTTTTACTGCATTTTTGCTTCTTTGAAGTGGTATGTCTTGATTAAGATTCCAGCATCACAACAATATGTTTACTTAATACTTTTGTTTTCTTGTCTGCCTACTGTTTGTGCTTAATTCAATACTTTATTCTAAGCATGTTGTAATTCCCTGCTGCCTGTTCTGAATCTATTATGCATCCTAAACCCCTATCCCAAGGTGTTTGATACTAATGGCTTGTTTGAGGCATGACAGTATTAAGTGTTGTTGTCTATGACTCAAACTTGATTCCCCTGGAATCATAACCTCTATGTTACCATTATATGTTGTGTATTCTGGTTGATTTTGTAAGCATAACAGCACTCCCTATTGTTGTGCATGCCCAGAATTATCTAATGCCTAAGTACATAGGCTCTTTGCAGTTCCCAATCCCTGAACCCCCTTTGTGTGAAATCCTTCACTCTGTAACTGTTTCCCAGCACCTCTTTCCCTCTTCTTTACTTCCTTAGTTCTTAAACCTCTGTTTTTTCACTTTCACTCTCTCTTAGACTTAAGTTCTGCCCCCCTCTTGTGAGCCTTGCCTTGGGACCCATTGAGCTCCCTCTGAACTTGGATACTTGAGGGCTGGCATTTCCACAGTGCACTTGTCCCTATTCTAGTGATACAATTTGGGTGTGAGTACTGCCCAGAGTCCCATTGAGGCTCTTAGGGAACTCTGACACACTCAAATTGGAGAAAGGCTTTGGATCAATGGACTTTGAGTTGGTCTATCTCATAACTCAGAGAAGAAGTCAAGAATCAGGCTTCTTCTAGTTGTACTTTGCTTTCTACTTTTCTGATGTAATTTATTATTCTGGTTTGTAATAAGTTGTAATAAACATTTGGGGCCGGCTAGTGAAAAAGGGTGGGGAACTATGCATGCAAGGGTAGAAATCATGCCTATAGGGTGTTTTTAATTTCCGCATATTCAAACTTCACCTAGAAATCATGCCTATAGGGTGCTTTTAACTTCTGCATATTCAAACTTCACCTAGAAATCATGCCTATAGGGTGTTTTTAATTTTCGCATATTCAAACTTCACCTGGAAATCATGCCTATAGGGTGCTTTTAACTTCTGCATATTCAAACTTCACCTAGAAACCATGCCTATAGGGGGTTTTTAATTTCCGCAAATTCAATCTTCACTTAGAAACCCTGCCTATAGGAATATTTTGCATAATTCAAGCTGCATTTAGATACCAATGTCTGTAAGGTTTAACACAAGTTTCTGCATTTAGATACCATGTCTATAAGGTTTCTGCAATTAGATACCACGTCTAAAAATTAGTAATGCATAGAAATCATGCCTATAGGGATCCTCGAGCAATTCTGATTCGTTTTCATTCACAGTCATGTTAGATATAAAATCAGTATAGTAGATGCCATCACCCCGCAGAACCTGTAACCAATTTTCTAATTCTTGTACGTTCTGCATCTCTTTTGATAACCTAAGTCCCTCACTTAACGAGCTTAACAAGTATGCATATAGGACATCAAACAATTCATTTTGAGCCTTACTATCTCATCACCTTCTAAAATCAGTAGATATCATGCCTATAAGATTCCGTCTAAACAGTTAGGCAAGCCTTAGAGTAATAACTGTGAACTTAATCTGTTTCTATTAATCATTACAACCAGCAGGCAGGCCTGATTCGGACTTCTTATCTGAGTTATGTAATGGACCAATCTGCCTCAATATTTTAAGCTCCCTCGTCTTTGGTATTTTCAATCAAGACCTAAAAAGTATGTGCAAGTCATGCTAATTATATGCTTTATTTGTTTAAGGAGGTATATATAAGCCATTGTTTATTTATANGGACCAAGCACAATTCCCACGGTACACGCACACGCGCCCGTCACCTAGCATGTGCTTCACCTGCGAAACAATCACATACGCATAAATTCGGGGTTTCATACCCTCAGAACTAGATTTAAAACTGTTACATAGCTCAATCCGAGCCAAGACTCTACTCCAATATGCTTTTGCCTCGTAAGTCAGTCTCCAAAAGACCCGAATCTAGACACAAGCAGTACATTACAATCATTACGGGCTAAAGGAATCAATTCCACTGGAAAAATAAGAAATTATAAAAAAAATCTGAAATCGGCTCAAACTCGATCCTCCCGACCACATCTCAAAGTTCGACAAAAGTCACAAAATTCGAAAGCCCATTCAATCACGAATCTAACCATACCAAATTGATCAAAATCCAACACCAAATGGTCATTCAAATCCCCAAAATTCACTCTCTAAATCCCTAGCCTAAACCCCCAAATTTCACCTCAAAAACACACCAACTAGGTGGAAAATTAGTGTGGCAACATAATTATTGAAGAAAAGGAACACAAGGAGCATACGTCAAGAATCCCTCTTGAAAATCCTCTCAAAACCTCAAATATCCGATCTCAAAATGATAGAAATGGTGAAAAATCTCGGAACCCTCGTATTTATTGGAGGTCTGGGTATCACCAGTTGAAGATTAGGGACTAGGATATTCTAAAGACACC
>NW_017682422.1:7248-9899 GCF_001879085.1 Nicotiana attenuata | reverse complement strand
TTGCATACAATGTCAGCACCATGGCCCTTCGTTGCCTGGGGAATGGATGTTATTGGACCGATTGAGCCAGCAGCATCAAATGGACATAGATTCATTTTGGTAGCTATTGATTATTTCACTAAATGGGTGGAGGCAAAAACCTTCAAATCTGTGACTAAGAAGGCAGTTGTCGATTTCGTGCATTCAAATATCATATGCCGGTTTGGGATCCCGAAAGTAATCATCACAGATAATGGTGCAAATCTCAATAGTCATTTGATGGCCGAGACATGTCAGCAGTTTAAGATCATGCACCGCAATTCCACTCCATATCGTCCTAAGGCAAATGGGGCAGTTGAAGCAGCTAACAAGAATATCAAGAAAATACTTCGGAAAATGGTCGAAGGGTCAAGGCAGTGGCATGAAAAACTACCTTTTGCATTGTTGGGTTATCGCACTACTATCCGCACTTCAGTAGGAGCGACTCCTTATTCCTTAGTGTATGGAACCGAAGCAGTAATACCCGCAGAGGTTGAGATCCCGTCCCTCCGGATCATTGCTGAGGCCGAAATTGATGATGATGAATGGGTCAAAACCCGCTTGGAACAATTGAGTCTGATTGACGAAAAACGACTGGCAACGGTATGTCATGGTCAGTTATACCAACAGAGAATGGCAAGAGCATATAACAAGAAGGTGCGCCCACGTAAGTTTGAAGTAGGGCAGTTGGTGCTGAGACGTGTCCTACCTCATTGGGCTGAGGCAAAAGGAAAGTTCGCCCCAAACTGGCAGGGGCCATTTGTTGTAACCCGAGTGTTGTCCAATGGCGCTTTATATTTGACAGATGTGGAAGGAAAATGTGTAGAAATGGCTATCAATTCTGATGCAGTCAAGAGATATTATGTATGATTCTTTTAGCTTTGTGTACTTGATTGTATTTGACATACTTTGAGATTGAAATGACGAAGGCATTTTGTTCTGCTATCTAAACACTTTACCCCTCGTTACCCCTTTGAGCCTTAAATACTTTCTTGCATACCCCTCTTTCGGAATCAATAATCAAGCTCGCAAGGCCAAGGAAAGAAAATGGAGACATAAGAGAAAAACCGTGAAAAAGGAAAAGTAAGGAAAAGAAGGAAGGAAAAAAAAAAGAAGAAAGAAAAGAGAAAAAGGGAGAAAGGGAAAGAACAGTGAAAATAAAAAAAAAAAAAAAAAAAAGAACTAAAAGGAAAGAAAACAAAGGTGGAAGAAAAGGAAAGATCGCAACAATGAACGTAGTCGTTTGAACTACGTTTGACTTGATCCCGAAAGGGTACGTAGGCAGCCTCAATGAGGTTCAGTCATAACAAAAGAAAATCCAAACAATCCCCGGGAAGGAAACTGGGGCAGAAGTTATGGTTATTGCATGAGATATGATTCCGAAAGTTGTAATATCAGACCCGCGTTTAAATTATTTTGAGCCTCTATACCTTTCTTTCTAACCCATCCAAAAGCCACATTGCGGACCAAAGAAAGACCTTCCGATCAATCTTAACAAATGTCAATACAAGCAGGTAAAGTGATTTTGTTGGGGGACAACACCCTGGTGCCAGAAGAAAAATGACAAAATGAGAGAGTCTTATTGGTGAAAACCCTCACAGGCACCGTAAGGCGAAGTGAGTTTGAGAGACATTAGAAATGAGAGAGTCTTATTGGTGAAAACCCTCACGGGCACCATAAGGCGAAATGAGTTTGAGAGAATGTAAAAATGAGAGAGTCTTATTGGTGAAAACCCTCACGGGCACCGTAAGGCGAAATGAGTTTGAGAGAATGTAAAATGAGAGAGTCTTATTGGTGAAAACCTTCATGGGCATCATAAGGTGAACATGAGTCTTCAGATGTGCAAACTAGGAAGTCCATGGTTGAAAGGTGTTTAGAATATGGTGAAAAGCAGGGTTTAGTTGAAAGTCGGGCGTGAAAATATGGGGCAACAAATGTGGCAACTAACGATTGATTGGATGAACAGACTAGGCTGGGAACCGAAGTGCGTGGCGCGATCAACGGAATCAGCCTTTCCGCTCAGATAAGTTTCGTCCTTTTTCTCTTCATTTCCAGAGTTTTCTATCCTCAGAACCTTCGAGGTTATTGCATTTCATTTTCTTGAAATCTGTCTATAAGACATGTTAATATCAGTTCGGTTCAAGAAACAAAGGAAGGATGTCAAAGCTAATTACCAACTTCCCAGCTGAGTGGCACAACAAGTTGGAAACATGTCAAAGGGAAAGAAAACATGAAGGATCAATAAATCAGTGGATAATCAGACGTTCGCACGGAAAAGGCAAGGTTCATAGGAAAGGAACAGGAACACCAAACAGTAATATGAAACAAAACATATGGGTCATCGAGATTTGAGGGATGAAAGTCAATTGGGAGATCGTGGCAAGTCAAAGCAAGTCCAGGAAGCAAGTCAGGGCGAAGTCGGAAGTGGGAGCATAGACAACAAGAATGCCAGCAGCTAGTCACCATTTACACTACAATTTTCTTTGATTGAAACAGGGAATATTTTTCAAGTTTCTGCAATCAGGCGCCCACCTGGATAACAAGGGAATATTTTTCAAGCTTCTGCAATCAGGCGCCCACCTGGATAACAAGGGAATATTTTTCAAGCTTCTGCAATCAGGCGCCCACCTGGA
>NW_017682422.1:0-5329 GCF_001879085.1 Nicotiana attenuata | reverse complement strand
ATTTTAAGTGCATAGTAGTAGTTTGATCCTGAATGTGTTTGTTTTTGCTCCATTTTTTAATCATTGGTTTCGTTTTAATACTGTTTTGATGAAGAACCAATATTATAATAATGTTAGTTCCAGTTTTAAATTGATAAATTATTTCTTAGTTCAATATTTAGGGTTGATTGATTGGTTATAGTTGATTTAGGATTAAATTAACCATAGTCAAATATTAAGTTAAAATTAAAAGGGGTTTGGGTAGTCTAGAAATTTTAGAAGGCTTAAAGGGCAGTTTGGACACAAGAAAATGGTACTTTCAGCAGATTTTGTAGTTTGTGGAAAGGGTTAAGGGTAGAATAGAGATTGTGATAGGCATAGAACCTTCTAGGAAGGGCTGTAGTGTAGATTCTAATAAACTTAGGATAGTTGCTTGCATAACAAGTCAGAAATAGTGGGGTAAAAACTAAAATTGAGATAGGGACTAAGGGGGGTAAAGGAAATCTGAAAATTGAACTTAGTTTACCTATAAATAGGCAGTCATTTTGCCTTGAGAAAAAAAGGTTTGGGAAAATTCTGAAATTTGGCTAGTGAGTTTTAAAAGTTTTGGAGTCTGGAATCAGGAGAAGTTTGGTTGAAGAACATTTTCTGAAATTTGGAGAGGAATTAGAGTTTTAAAAACAGAAGATATAAAGGAAAAACATTGTTCCATCGAGTCCTGGACATCTGGTAGCTGTTGTGATATTTATGCTGTGATAAATCATGAACAACTGGGAACTCTATTTAAATTGCTAAACTAAATCTGGTTGGTCAAGCTGGTGCTAGACTATATTGGTGTTTGCACTGTTGATTTTCGGTTCTTTGCTGGACTCTCAATCTTATTCTTGAGCTTGTTGAATGGATTGAATTAATACTATCCTTCAATTTCTCCTGGGCTGCTGTTGTACACTGTCACTGCTACTGATTTTCTCTTGTCTCGTTTGCAATCACCAGGTACCCCTTGAATCTGCCCTGCTGTAATTCTGAGTTTGAAATGGAATGCAAATTTTACTTATTGGACATTGCTGCCTGGACTTAGCGTACTGATAGTAGCACGGATAGGTAGACTTAATTGTATAGCATAGTTCAATGTTATATGTATGAAAACCATGGATAAACTGTATAAATTGGACTGCTACTTTGGTTGTTAGCTATAGCTTAGTCATGCTCATGTTAGATTCTCATATTATCTTGAGATCCAAACTAGGCATTGACTAGAGTTAATTGTAAGATCAAATGTGTGTGCTGTGCTCTTGCAAAATAGATAGGGCCATCAAATTTAAATATGGAATGCCCAGTAGAAATGATTGTCTAATGTTATCTTTGTTAAATTCATGTTTCCAGTC
This sequence comes from Nicotiana attenuata, assembly GCF_001879085.1. Taxonomy (NCBI): domain Eukaryota; kingdom Viridiplantae; phylum Streptophyta; class Magnoliopsida; order Solanales; family Solanaceae; genus Nicotiana; species Nicotiana attenuata. The sequence continues at coordinate 3,965 of NW_017682422.1, read as the reverse complement.
TTGGAATGGGCAAATCACTGATGAAACTGTCCAGGCCATGAATTGGGCCTAATACGACACAGCTGAACAGTGTCAGGCCCAATATCTTCATGTTTTCTTTTTTTAAAAAATGAAATATCTTTTCAAGACCCTGGGGCTGGACCTCGAAAGCCAGGTCTTGTTGAATGCCAAGCTGGGGCCTGTTTAAGGCCCATGTTTGAAATAATATACGAACAGCTCTGAACATGAATGGAACAGCACCATGGGCTAATTATCAAAGCCCAGCATACTGAAAATCTCGACCGGCCTATCGAAGTATTTTTAGATTTGAGAATATTGGAATTGAAGTAACAATTTGGGCTTCCTAGGCTAAATAATACATTTAAATTAAGAGGTTCTTCTCTTTGTTTAAGTGTGAATCTGAGTTTGAAGCCCGAATTACATAAATGTTAGTTTGTCACAATTAATTGACTAGGCCTTTTTAGGTATAAAAGAAAAAATGGAAAATCACGTACGTTTAGCTTAGTCTTTAAAATAAACATGAAATGAGCCTCGCCAAATAAAACCCCAAAACACACGGCCATCATTTAATTAATTTTAACTCTTAGAATTTGAGGTGTGCCATTTAGTGAATTTCCATGGCCCTCGCAAAGTTAAAAACCCGTTAGTCTTTTAGGCGCGTATTTTGATAACGTACTTTCCTAAACTCGGGTGCACATTTATGTGACCCAAATCCAATCCTCAACGAAGTCGAAATGTATCAAAAATCACGGGTGCACTGGTGCAACGTGGTTCGAGACGCATTTTCACGACGTTGCAATTTTCCCAAAATAACAATAACAGCGGTCCAAAGTTAAAGAACAACACAAAACATGTATTAAAATCAAATATTTAGCCGAATCCGACAGTTGAGCGACCGTGCTAGAACCACGGAACTCGGGAATGCCTAACACCTTCTCCCGGGTTAACAGAAATTCCTTACTCGGATTTCTGGTTCGCGAACTGTGATACAGAGTCAATTTTTTCTCGATTCAGGATTTGAACCGGTGACTTGGGACGCCATAAAACTCCCAGGTGGCGACTCTGAATTTTCTAAAAATAACAAATCCCGTTTCGATTGTCACTTCAAATTGGAAATAACTCCCTTTACTACGCCTTTGCGGGTGTAGTAAGTAAAAAGGAGGTGTGACAATCACATTGAAGGAATAGGGACTTAGGATAGCAAGTTCATAGTAAGTGACAAACATAAGGGAGTGTATTAATCTAGAGGGAAAGGGGATATTTCAGCATGCTAGTAATGTAACTTGACTGCAGAACCACAAGCAGAAGTAAACAAGAATGAGGGAAACTGAACAATTAAAGAAGCATATTGTTGTTGAGGCTTGAAAAAATTAACTAGGACATACCAATAGAGAAAGCAAAGTGCAGAAAGGTACAATAAGCAGGATTCCACAGTCTAGCTTTGGCTTTCAGCCGGCTAGATAAAGCAGTAGCACAAGTAATAATAGAGAAGGAGAGAGTTTTGAGTGTGTAAGTGTGTGTTCTGAACTCAATTGTTCGTGTGTGTTTGAAAGAAGAGAGGGTAGGGTATTTATAGTTTTGAAAACGAGTGAAGAATAAGGTAACAAGTAAAGTTTCAACTCAGAAATGGAAATAACCACAATCAGAATCAATTAACGCAAGGGATTACTGTTCAAACGGATACTAACAGGGCTAATTAAGGAAAGAAATCAGTTTGAGACAAATTGATTCTTGCCATATAAGGGGCAGTAAAAGTATGGAGGTAAATATTTAAGTCTAAGTACAAAATATGTTTAATTTTGGGAAAGGATTCAAGGTAAAAATATCACAATAATGAAAGGAAAGGAATCAATCAATTTAGACAAAAGCGAGTAAAAAATAGGGTTTATAAGGGAACCCTTTGCAATCAGTCGTAACATTGAGGAAATCAAGATCAATCAAGAAAGAATCATGACTTTGCTTTTCAACGTATAAACAGCAAGGGATGGACAGGCATACTAGACATGTAGGGTCAAACATATTGTCAAAGAGGAGCAAATTAAACATACAGCACTCGCGGTAGTAAGTTAGGATTCAGTGGTAAAGGAGACATATTCGAAGTACGGTAGTCAAGTAGGTCAAGCAGTTACATAGAATCAAAAGTGAAGAAGAACATAATAACAGGTAAGAGAGTCAGAAACGAGTAAAGGTATCAAGTAACAAGTGAGGAAAACCTTTTAAGAAATTAGGGTTTCAACAATAGTCGAGTTTAAAAGATGGTAAGAACTCATAATCAGATAAGTCAAACAAGACAAAAAGATTCAAACGCAAAGAACTTAATCGAACCAAACCTGCGTATAAAATAAACCAAGAGAGTTTCAGAAGCCCAGGTAGAGCCAAGACACTCAGGGCTTTTAGCATGATGAACCAAGTAGCAGCAAACATGGACAAACATAGTAAAAATCATAAAAATACACTGAAAATCGGAGAAAAGTTTAGGAAACCCTAATCGTTAAAAATAATGGAGAGCCATTTTGAAAGGAAAATCGAAGAACCTTCGAGAAGCTCTTAAGAAGTTCGTAATAAGCACAGATCTAAGATAGATCTGAAAGAAAAATCGAACAGCTCTTAGAGCTAGGGTTTCAAAGAACCCAGAGAAAGTGAGAAAGGCTTTAAAAGATACCGATCTAGCCGGGAAAGTCAAGGATCCAACTTGAACAGCCATGGACGGTCGGAGAAAGACCAGAGATCGAAGTCGAGCAAGGACTGGACCAGATCTCTTCGATATTTGTCCATGGAATCATGAAAATATGTAGCCAGTAGACATAGGAGATGAGTACATGTCTCAAAACGCCATGGGAGACCATGGATTAGGTGGGGATTGAGGTGGATTATGGTGGAATTGGGTGGCGGCGGCCTGGGTTTATGTGAGGCTGCAGAGAGAATTGAGAGAAGAGGGATTCAAGGGCGGTGTTTGGTGGAAAATGAATTAGGGTAAGGAGTCGTTTAGGTTTATTTTAGGAATGGTGAACGGTGGCTGTTGATCTGAATGATCAACGGCCTGGATTAAAAGGGTAGGTGGGGAATCCGGGTTTGGGTTGGTTTAAATTGGGTTGGGTTGGGTTTAATTGAAATTGGGCCGGGGAAATTGCTTCTGATTTGGGGTTAATTTTAGGCTAACATTTAAACACAAATGGGTTGTTATTTAAATAGCCAATTTTCCTCTTTTTGAATTATAAAAAATAGTAAATAAATTTCTGAGAATAAATTGAAAGCACTAAAATGATTCACAACATGTAAATAACAATTTAAAGATATAGGACTTAATTTTATGAATATAAAACACAATTAAATCTTAAAAAGACTAATATTGTAATTATATGCAATTAGCTTTAAAAAATACTAAATAAAATTATAAAAATATGCAAAAAATTACCTTAGACATATTTTGGCATAAATATGAAAATTCAATAGATGAATTACCAAAATAATTATTTTGGACATAATTATTGGGATTTTATGGATGAAATAAAAGGAAAATAAATCGATTTAAAACCTTAAAAATTATGGAAAAATAATAAAACGCTTGGACATGCTTATATATGTATATATACGCTATTTTGAAAGTATTTTGCATATTGAAAAATATATAGGGAAAAATTGGGTGTCAACAAGGGTCGTGACAACACACCAAGGACCAGCATGCAGATTTACTAACCAAAAGACTGAACTCAGGACAACCTCACTACTTACTTAGCAAGCTTGGAGTGTTAAACATTTTACACCCTCCCGCTTGAGGGTAAGTGTTGGAGTGCTGTGTATATACATTAGTTAGTATATGGGTCAAAATGTACATGTTAGAAGTTAGAGGTGTACATTAGTTATTTAGCATAGTCATAACAGATTAGTTGGTAGTTAGTTATAAATATCTGTACAAAGCTCTTCTTGACAGTTTAATGAGAATGAATGACATTTCTCTTCTCAAA
>NW_017682421.1:0-9901 GCF_001879085.1 Nicotiana attenuata | reverse complement strand
TTTTTGTTTTTAATCCCTTTTTAACCAATTAAATTACCATAAATAAACAAATAAATTACAGCGGGATATGAAATTTAGCGGAAGTCTTAAATAAAATATAAAATCAAAATATCCTGAAGATCAACACATGCCTCTAACCAGAACCTGGTGTCTCAACATCCACGGGCTGTCTAGGATTACTACAAATAAGTGTTTGAAAGAAAAGAACATAGTCTGTCTCGAGTACAAATGACAACAGAACATAAAAACTGATAGAAGAGACGCCGGGCCTGCGAACGCCAGCAGGGCTACCTCGGAGTCTCGGACTGAAGGATAGCTCCCAATCTACTGTTGATGACCAATGCTACTCCGGGACCTGGATCTGTGCAAAAGAGCACAGAGTGTCGTATCAGCACAACCGACTCCATGTGCTGGTAAGTGCCTAGCCTAACCTCGGCGAAGTAGTGACGAGGCTAGACCAGACTTCCACATAAACCTGTGCAGTTATATAATGTACAGCGGAAATAAAGCAGGAATAAACTAGTAAGGATAGAGGGGGAAACATGTTCCGGGGAGATAACAGTTCCGAATAAAGCATCAAGTAAGGAAAGGAACAACATAACTACAATGTCAACCAGAAGCAGAAATCAAATAAGTGCACGGCATCACCCTTCGTGCTTTTACTCTCGTCCTCACCAAGCAATAATATAATGAAAGCGTGCACGGCATCACCCTTCGTGCTTTTACTCTCTTTCCTCACCAAAGCAATTAGAATAATAAAATGTGCACGGCGTCACCCTTCGTGCTTTTACTCTCTTTCCTCACATATAATCAATAGAATTGGCACGGAATGGTACATCGTGTGGCACGGCATCACCCTTCGTGCTTTACACTCTTTCCTCACAATAGCAAACAATGCACGGCATCACCCTTCGTGCTTTAACACTCTTCCTCACCCAAACAACAATCACAAACAAGGGCAAGGGAAATAAACAAGAACATATAGGAATCCCGGCAAGGGAACAACAATTAAATAATTAAATCCCAACAATTAAATAATTAAATCCCGGCAAGGGAACATTTCAATAACTCTTTCTCTATCTTTCAATTTTACTTCATAACTCGCTTCACCACTTGAGCCAATTCTCCAAAGGGTTCAATCATCTCATATACTTTCACAATTCATAATATAACTCGAGCCAATGCTCCAAGATGTTCAAAGGTCTCAATTCCTTCCACAACTTTTCACAACAACTAGAAATCATCACCAAAGCATGAAGAATACAATGAAATCAAGATATTCAACAATATAAAGAATCAAGGTCATGCAAGACACCAACGTATAAATACTCGTCACCATGCCTATACGTCGTACACGACTAATACCACATAGCAAATAGGACTCAACTCCTAATCCCTCAAGCTAAGGTTAGACCAAACACTTACCTCGATGCCTTGAACACAACTCAAGTCTCAATTATAGCTTTACCCCTTGATTCCATCGCCAATTCGCTCGTATCTATTCACAAATGACTTAATTACATCAATAAACACTAAATGAATCAACCCCAATGCATGAAAAGGTGTTTTTCCAAAGTTTTACCCAAAAAGTCAAAAATCGCCCCCGGGCCCACGTGGTCAAAACCCGAGGTTCGAACCAAAACCCGATTACCCATTCCCCCACGAACTCAAATATATAATTTGTTTTGAAATCGGACCTCAAATTGAGGTCCAAATCCCCAATTTTTGAAAAACCTAGGTTCTACCCAAAACACCCAATTTCCCCCCATGAAAACTTTGATTTTAGGTTGAAATCATGTTAAAAGATGTTAATGATTGAAAGAAATGAGTAAAAACTAACTTATAATTGATTTGGAAGAAGACTTGTTCTTGGAAAATCGCCTAAGTGTGTTTGGGTTTGAGAAAATACGAAAAATGAAGTTCAAAATCGTTTAAGTGTAAAATTGCAGGTCTCTGATATGGGAAATACGAACATGGGTTCGCAATTGCGAACCCCGACCTCTCAGATGTGGGAATTGCGAAACAGGGTTCGCATTTGCGAAACCTTCATAATTTCCCAGCTTTCGCATTTGCGATGGAAATCTTCGCATTTGCGAAGAAGGCTGCCCAGGCGTAGTCTTCGCATTTGCGAGGCACGGCTCGCATTTGCGAGGCTGGCTTCGCAAATGCGAAGCCTGCAGGTCAGGTCATACCAGCAACTTTTAAGTTCAAAAATGCACCCTGTGGCATATCCAAAACTCACCCGAGCCCTCGGGGCTCCAAACCAAATATACACACAACCTCAAAAACATCCTACGGACTTATTCGTGCGATCAAATAGCCAAAATAACATCATAAAACATCGAATTAAACCTCAAAATCCAAGAATTCTTTCAAACATCATAAAACATCAATTTTTCCAATTTAGGTCTGAATCACGTTAAACGACGTCCCTTTTCAACCAAATTTCACAGGAATGATTTAAACCATATATAAGACCTGTACCGGGCGCCGGAACCAAAATACGGGCCCGATACCAATACGTTCTAATCAATTTTTATTTCAAATTTCCATAAACAATTTCAGAAAACAATTTTACTAAAAGAATTCATTTCTCGGGCTTGGGACCTCGGAATTCGATTCCGGGCATACACCCAAGTCCCATATTTTCCTACGGACCCTCTAGGACCGTCAAATCACGGGTCCGGGTCCGTTTACCCAAAACATTGACCAAGGTCAAATTTATTCATTTAAACATCAAGACTTAGCATTTTTCACAGAATTTTATATTTAAGCTTTTCGGCTACGTGCCCGGACTGCGCACGCAAATCAAGGCGACTCTAAATGAGGTTTTCAAGGCCTTGGAGTCATAGAATTCAATTAAAAACAGGTGATGACCCTTTGGGTTGTCACATTCTCCACCTCTAAAACAACCGTTCGTCCTCGAACGGACAGAAGAAGGAAGTACCTGAGTCGGGGAATAGATGAGGATAACGGCTCCGCATATCGGACTCGGACTCCCAGGTCGATGCCTCAGGAGGCTGACCTCTCCACTGGACACGAACAGAAGGGAAACTCTTCGACCTCAACTGACGAATCTGCCGGTCTAGAATAGCTACCGGCTCCTCCTCATAAGACAAGTCCTTGTTCAACTGGACAGTGTTGAAGTCTAACACGTGGGCTGGATCGCCGTGATACCTCCGAAGCATGGACACATGAAATACTGGATGCACGGCTGATAAGCTCGGCGGCAAAGCAAGTCTATAAGCCACCTCTCCCACTCGATCAAGAATCTCAAACGGACCAATAAACCTAGGGCTAAGCTTGCCCTTCTTCCCAAATCTCATCACGCCCTTCATAGGCGACACTCGGAGCAATACCTGCTCACCAACCATAAAAGCCACATCTCGAACCTTGCGATCTGCATAGCTCTTTTTCCTGGACTGAGCTGAACGAAGCCTATCCTAAATGATCCTGACCTTGTCCAAGGCTTCCTGAACCAGATCCGTACCCAGCAACCGAGCCTCTCCCGGCTCAAACCATCCAACGGAGACCGACACCGCCTACCATATAAGGCCTCATAAGGAGCCATCTGGATGCTCGACTGGTACCTGTTGTTGTAGGCAAACTATGCTAAAGGCAAAAACTGATCCCACGAGCCTCCAAAGTCAATAACACAAGCTCGGAGCATATCCTCTAGAATCTGAATAGTCCGCTCGGACTGACCGTCCGTCCGGGGATGAAATGCTGTGCTCAACTCAACCCGTGTGCCCAACTCTCGCTGAACTGCTCTCCAAAAGCGCAAGTAAACTGCGTACCCCGGTCCGAAATGATAGATACGGGCACACCATGAAGGCGAACAATATCCCGAATATAGATCTCAGCTAACCTCTCAGAAGAATAGGAGACTGCCACATGAATGAAATGTGCTGACTTGGTCAGCCTATCAACAATGACCCATACTGCATCGAACTTCTTCCGAGTCAGCGGAAGTCCAGTAACAAAGTCCATAGTGATCCGCTCCCACTTCCACTCGGGAATCTCAATCCTTTGAAATAAACCACCAGGCCTCTGATGCTCGTACTTAACCTGCTGACAATTTAAACAACGAGCCACATATGCTACGATATCCTTCTTCATTCTACGCCACCAATAATACTGCCGCAAATCCTGATACATTTTCGCGGCGCCCGGATGAATAGAGTACCGGGAGCTATGGGCCTCCTCTAAAATCAACTCTCGGAGCCCATCCACATTAGGCACACATACTCGGCCCTGCAATCTCAAAACTCCATCATCATATAAGGTAACCTGTCTGGCACCTCCGCGCTGCACCGTGTCTCTAAGGACACACAAATGGAGATCATCATACTGCCGATCACGGATACGCTCCAATAATGAAGATCGAGCGACCGTGCAAGCTAACACACGACTGGGCTCAGAAACATCTAGTCTCACGAACTGATTGGCCAAGGCCTGAACATCCAAAGCAAGCGCCTCTCACTGACCGGAATATAAGCAAGACTACCCATACTGGGTGACTTCCTACTCAATGCATCGGCCACCACATTGGCCTTTCTCGGATGATATAAAATGGTGATATCATAATCCTTCAACAACTCCAACCACCTCCTCTGCCTCAAATTCAACTCCTTTTGCTTGAACACGTATTGAAGACTCTTGTGATCCATGAACACCTTACATGCCACGCCATACAGGTAATGCCTCCAAATCTTCAATGCGTGAACTATGGCTGCCAACTCCAAATCATGAACCGGATAGTTCTTCTCATTAATCTTCAACTGCCTCGAAGCATAGGCAATGAATTTGCCATCCTGCATCAGCACTGCCCCAAGCCCAACACGGGAAGCATCACAATAAACTGTATAAGGCCCTGAACCTGCGGGAAAAACCAACACCGGTGCCGTAGTCAGAGCTGTCTTGAGCTTCTGAAAGCTCGCCTCACACTCATCCGACCATCTGAACTGGGAACCCTTCTGGGTCAATCTGGTCATTGGGGCTGCAATAGATGAAAACCCCTCCACGAACCGACGATAGTAGCCTGCCAACCCCAAGAAACTCCGAATCTCTGTAACTGATGCTGGTCTAGGCTAGTTCTTGACTGCCTCAATCTTCTTAGGGTCCACCTGAATACCCTCTGCTGATACGACATGACCCAGAAATGCAACTGAACTCAACTAGAATTCACACTTCGAGAACTTAGCATATAACCGACTATCCCTCAGAGTCTGAAGAACCACTCTAAGGTGCTGCTCGTGCTCCTCCTGGCTGCGGGAATATATCAATATATCATCAATGAACACTATCACGAACGAGTCCAAATAAGGCCCGAAAACTCGGTTCATCAAGTCCATGAAAGCTGCTGGGGCATTTGTCAACCCGAACGACATAACCAAGAACTCATAAGGCCCGTATCGAGTGCGGAAAGCTGTCTTAGGGACATCGGATGCCCTAATCCTCAACTGATGGTAGCCAGATCGCAAGTCAATCTTGGAAAATACCCTGTCACCCTGAAGCTGGTCGAACAAATCATCAATCCTTGGCAGTGGATACTTATTCTTGATCGTAACCTTGTTCAATTGCCGGTAATCAATACACATTCTCATTGACCCATCCTTCTTTTTAACAAACAACACCGGCGCACCCCAAGGCGAAACACTGGGCCTAATGTAGCCCTTCTCAAGCAAATCTTGCAACTGTTCCTTTAACTCTTTCAACTCAGGCGGGGCCATGCGATACGACGAAATAGAAATGGGCTAAGTGCCCGGAGCCAAGTCAATGCAGAAATCAATATCCCTGTCGAGTGGCATACCCGGAAGGTCTGAAGGGAAAACATCAAGAAACTTACGAACAACGGGCACAGAATCAATAGAAGGAACCTCAGCACTAGAATCACGAACATAGGCTAAATAGGCCAAACACCCCTTCTCGACCATACGCCGAGCCTTCACATACGATATAACACTGCCGGTAGAATGACCAGGAGTCCCTCTCCACTCTAAACGAGGCATACCCGGTAAAGCTAAGGTCATAGTCTTGGCATGACAGTCCAAGATAGCGTGATAGGGTGATAACCAGTCCATCCCCAATATAATGTCGAAGTCAACCATGTCTAAGAGCAATAAATCTACACGAGTCTCAAGACCACCAATCACCACAATACAAGAACGATGGACTCGATCGACCATGATAGAATCACCCACCGGTGTAGACACATAAACAGGAATACTCAATAAATCACTAGGCGTAACCAGGTACGGGGCAAAATAAGATGATACATACGAATACGTAGACCCCAGATCAAATAACACTGAAGCATGTCTATCACAAACCAGAACCGTACCTGTAATAACTGCATCTGAAGCCTCAGCCTCGGGCCTGACCTGAAGAGCATAACATCGGGGCTGGGCCCCACCATTCTGATCTACCTCTCTGGGACGGCCTTGCTGCTGGCTGGCCCCCACCTCTAGCAGCCTGAGCTCCATCTCCAGTACCTCTACCTCCACCTCTAGCACCTCTTCCCCACCTCTAGCTGGCTGGGCGGGCTGTGGAACATCTGGTGCCTGTACCATGGCTCGAGAACCCTGATGCTGAGAGCTGCTCGGTGGTCGAGGGCAAAACCTGGCAATGTGGCCCATCTCACCACAAGTGTAACAAGCCCTCGGCTGCTGAGACTGCTGGCCCTGGCGACCTGAATGACCACCCCGAAAACTCTAAAGCGGCGACGCAATGATAGGAGCAGGTGGTGCACTGTAGGACTGCTGATTGGATTACTGCATCTGGGGACCACGGCCACCTGAAGCTCCGTGAGAAACCTGAAGTGCTGACTGATAAGGCTTAGGAGGATGGCCTCTACCATATGAATCCCTGCCTCCAAACGAGGCACCACTGAATCTGCTTGACTGACGGGGTCTCTTGTCTGCTCTATGACCACCCCCCTATGATAATACCATCTCAACCCTCCGGGCCACATTGGCCGCCTCCTGGAAGGATATCTCACTCCTAGTCTCTCTAGCCATCTGGAGACGAATCGGCTGAATGAGTCCATCAATAAACCGTCTCACTCTCTCCATATCAGTGGGAAGTATGATAAGAGCATGACGAGCCAACTCAATGAACCTGGTCTCGTACTGGGTGACAGTCATGGATACCTGCTGAAGGCGCTCGAACAACCTCCGATAGGCCTCTCGATGTGTAATAGGGAGAAACTTCTCTAGAAATAGCTGCGTGAACTGCTCCCAGGTCAAGGCTGGCGATCCTGCTGGTCTAGCTAAGCAATAATCCCTCCACCATGTCTTGGCGGATCCAGACAATCGAAATGTAGCAAAATCAACCCTATTGGACTCAACAATCCCCATGTTCCGAAGAACCTCGTGGCAACTGTCCAGATAATCCTGGGGATCCTCAGTAGATGCACCGCTGAAGGTAGTAGTGAAGAGCTTGGTAAACCTGTCCAATCTCCACAAAGCATCGGCAAACATAGCTGCTCCATCACCGGCCTGGGCTACCACGCCCGGCTGAGCTGCTCCAGCTGGCTGAACTGCTGGAGTCTGAGTCTGGGGAGCTACCTGCTCCGGAGTACGAGTAGCAGGAGTCTGGACTCCTCCTCCAGCCTGAGAAGTGGCTGGTGCTATAGGAAGCAAGCCTGCAGGGGTGACACTCTCCATGAGGCCCACCAATCGGACCAAAGCATCCTGAAGAACTGGGGAAGCAATAAACCCCTCTGGGACCTGAGCTGGGCCCACCGGAACTACTGGGGTCGGAACCACCTCGTCAAAATCAACCTGAGGCTCCGCCACTGGTGCTGCTGCTCGAGGATGAGCTCTACACCTACCTCGGCCTCTGGCACGGCCTCGCCCTCTGCCCCTCGTGGGAGCTGCTGCTGGGGGCTCGGGCTGCTGAGCGGTAGATGAGGAAGCGCGTGTTCTCTCCATCTGCGAAAGAACAGAGTAGGAATTCAATTAGCATTTGAGAAACAAAACCGCACGATGAGAAAGAACAAATGTGAAGTTTTCCTAACTCCGTAGCCTCTGGGATAAATACAGACGTCTTCGTACCGATCCATCAGACTCTACCGAGCTTGTCCGTGAATTATGAGACCTATGTAACCTAGAGCTCTGATACCAACTTGTCACGACCCGGATTTCCCACCCTCCGGAGTCGTGATGGCGCCTACTCGTAGAAGCTAGGCAAGCCACGATCTTACAAATCATTAACTCTTTTTGTTTTTAATCCCTTTTTAACCAATTAAATTACCATAAATAAACAAATAAATTACAGCGGGATATGAAATTTAGCGGAAGTCTTAAATAAAATATAAAACAAAAAGATCCCGAAGACCAACACATGCCTCTAACCAGAACCTGGTGTCACAACATCCACGGACTGTCTAGGATTACTACAAATAAGTGTTTGAAAGAAAAGAACATAGTCTGTCTCGAGTACAAATGACAACAGAACATAAAAACTGAAAGAAGAGACGCCGGGCCTGCGAACGCCAGCAGGGCTACCTCGGAGTCTCGGACTGAAGGATAGCTCCCAATCTACTGCTGATGACCAATGCTACTCCGGGACCTGGATCTGTGCAAAAGAGCACAGAGTGTCGTATCAGCACAACCGACCCCATGTGCTGGTAAGTGCCTAGCCTAACCTCGGCGAAGTAGTGACGAGGCTAGGACCAGACTACCAAATAAACCTGTGCAGTTATATAATGTATAGCGGAAAGTAAAGCAGGAATAAACTAGTAAGGATGAGAGGGGAAAACATGTTACGGGGAGATAACACTTCCGAATAAAGCATCAAGTAAGGAAAGGAACAACATAACTACAATGTCAACCAGAAGCAGAAATCAAATAAGTGCACGGCATCACCCTTCGTGCTTTTACTCTCGTCCTCACCAAGCAATAATATAATGAAAACGTGCACGGCATCACCCTTCGTGCTTTTACTCTCTTTCCTCACCAAAGCAATTAGAATAATAAAATGTGCACGACATCACCCTTCGTGCTTTTACTCTCTTTCCTCACATATAATCAATAGAATTGGCACGGAATGGTACATCCTGCGGCACGACATCACCCTTCGTGCTTTACACTCTTTCCTCACAATAGCAAACAAGGCACGACATCACCCTTCGTGCTTTAACACTCTTCCTCACCCAAACAACAATCACAAACAAGGGCAAGGGAAATAAACAAGAACATATAGGAATCCCGGCAAGGGAACAACAATTAAACAATTAAATCCTGGCAAGGGAACAACAATTAAATAATTAAATCCCGACAAGGGAACATTTCAATAACTCTTTCTCCATCTTTCAATTTTACTTCATAACTCGCTTCACCACTTGAGCCAATTCTCCAAAGGGTTCAATCATCTCATATCCTTTCACAATTCATAATATAACTCGAGCCAATGCTCCAAGATGTTCAAAGGTCTCAATTCCTTCCACAACTTTTCACAACAACTAGAAATCATCACCAAAGCATGAAGAATACAATGAAATCAAGATATTCAACAATATAAAGAATCAAGGTCATGCAAGACACCAACGTATAAATACTCGTCACCATGCCTATACGTCGTACACGACTAATACCACATAGCAAATAGGACTCAACTCCTAATCCCTCAAGCTAAGGTTAGACCAAACACTTACCTCGATGCCTTGAACACAACTCAAGTCTCAATTATAGCTTTACCCCTTGATTCCATCGCCAATTCGCTCGTATCTATTCACAAATGACTTAATTACATCAATAAACACTAAATGAATCAACCCCAATGCATGAAAAGGTGTTTTTCCAAAGTTTTACCCAAAAAGTCAAAAATCGCCCCCGGGCCCACGTGGTCAAAACCCGAGGTTCGAACCAAACCCGATTACCCATTCCCCCACGAACTC
>NW_017682420.1:0-9901 GCF_001879085.1 Nicotiana attenuata | reverse complement strand
GGAAGTACTAAATGGCAGTAGATGCTCATAGGGTATTCAATAAGACACTTTTCCTTGCCAAGAAAGAAACGACAATGATCAATATGATGAACCAATCCTGTCTCTGGGAAGTATCTGAGGCTTCAAATAGGGAAGGATGATAAAGTGAGCAAGACGAAGGAAACTGGCAAAAGACAACTCAACTTCCTCCACCACGTCTCACACAGAACCTGGTGCACCTGTCATGATTCATGCCTTATCTTCTGTAAGACAAGGAAGCAAAATGAAATGACCTCATCAACAACTGGAGAGAAATTGCAAACACATTGAAGGGTGAGATCATCCTCTGAGGGTCAGTATGAAGAAAGGATTGATCGGTGGAAAGCATTACTGAACAGAAGACCAAACTCCAGATATCTGCATCAAAGCCTCAAGAAGAGAATGTTTCGGATAAATCAAGGTGAAGATGGGGCCACAAGAACCTAATGAAGAACCTGATCGTCCATCTGCTGGTTGTGTAAGATACCATCAGGTAAAGGTAGCTAAAGTGTTTTCTGACCAAGCCTAACTCACATCAATACCGTTGTAGGTAAACACGCATGACGATCATAGAAGCTAAAGGTATGGCTATGAACTGCGAGCGGGGAGCTGCTAAAACTTTGTTCAAAAGACTGCTATGGCATCGGATTCACGTATATCAGGTTAGTAGTAATGTGCTTATTCTGCATGCCCTCCTAAAACAAAAAATATGTGTTTAACAAAATTAATTCAAATGACACATCATATGACTTTTCAGAGTCTGCGTGTCATGTCTTGTCTTTCAAATCCTTTCATCCCCTCTGCACGGTAATACTTTCCCACAAACCTACCGCCGTTCTTCAAAACTGTTCAGAACCTGTTTCGCTCTCCACTCATCATTATCCCTTCTTCCAATAAAACCTTATTTTTCTCTCAAGGCAAGTCATGAACCTTTATCCACTCTGTACAGCTGGGATCTTCTCTTCATCTCTCTCTATACTCGTCTGCCAAGTATCCATCTAATGGCGATCAAAAAATCGTCTCATTCTCCCACCATTGACATCGTTCCCACTTCATCATTATCCTTGAAGTCATCCCAGACGTCATTATTTCACACCCTCTACCACTTTACCAACTCCTGGTTCCTCCTCCACTCCTACAGTTTTTCCATTTCTGATAAACCCTGTTTACCATTATTTTGAGAATCCTATGTCTAGTCAATCCTACGATCTCATCGAAAAACACACAGGAGGTTTTATTCCTCAAGTATTAGAAGCCATTGAGGATGATCCTGACCAGTATCTGAACACCTCCATGTTGGACTCATTGACTCTCAAGGAGTCACCAGAAAAGGAAGCAGCTCATAACTTCATGGCTATATCTGCTGAGCGTGTAATTAATGAAAGAGCATATCTCTCGTCTGAGTACCAGGGGGAAGTAGCAAGTCATTGATGAAACTGTTGAGAAACAGAAAGGGGCATCTGTGAGGTATAGTAGCAAGTCTAAATGGAGTCTAACTTAGCTAGTTGTGTCTGAGGACAATACTGTGGGAATGGAAAGCTGGAAAGGGAAGTTTGATGAAGGGTCTAGTAAACAAAAAGAGGAAACAGTTAAGGAACCTGGTACAATAAGGTCTACTACCCATGATAATGGTCTTTGGCAACAGATATTAAGAACTCAGAAAGTGTTGTGGGGTCGTACATTTGATCCAACAATTTCAAAAGGAGGAAACAGTTAAGGAACCTGGTACAATAAGGTCTACTACCCATGATAATGGTCTTTGGCAATAGAGATTAAGAACTCAGAAAGTGTTGTGGGGTCGTACATTTGATCCAACAATTTCAAAGATGACAGGGATGAGACAAATTCTGGAGATTGTGGAATTTCAACAATGGGAACACTTGTTTGAAGAGAGAATGCCTTTGGTGTACGAAGATGCAGTACAAACTTTTTACCCATCTCTTTTCAGTGTTGAGGGGGATCACATTTGTGCGCTTGTAAATGGGGTAGACATTGTACTCGACGCTTCGATGTTGGGAAAAATTCTCAGAATTCCGTGTGAAGGTATGTCCTCAGTTAAGGGTATCTGTGGAGTAAACTTTCGAAGAGCCATCATGAAAGAACAAGGTATTCAACAGGGGGAACATGTGCATAAGAAGGTCTTGCTTCCTGAGTACCAGCTTCTCTTTGAACTGATCAATAAAGTGCTCTTACCCCGCTCTGAGAGGCGCTCTATTGCTACAAGATCGGACATGGTCCTGATGGAAGCGCTCGATGAGTTTGTTCCAATCAATTTGCCTGCAATCATAATAGACCATATGCAAAAGGTAGCAAATTTCAAGGGAGGAAATCATGGGTTACCTTATGGATTTCTCCTCACTCAGGTGTTCAGATTCTATAAGGTTCCCTTGGGGAATCCCAGAGTGGGCACACGCAAGAAGACCTTCTCTAAGACCACTCTAGAAGAATGTGAATGTATTGAAAAGGTTGATGGAAGCATCTCGACCATCTCCCAGCTAATCAATGCTCAAAATGTAGCCTCTGAAGAGATAAGAAGGCTGAGGGCTCAAAATGCCATACTGGAAACTCAGCTTAGTCAAGTAGTTAACGGACCTGATTCTGTACGTGCGGGGATTACTCTCTCTTCTTCCAAGCCTTCTTCCTTTAGTACCCCCTAGGATCTTCCTCGTGTCAAACTACTTTTGCTCCGATCTCCCGTGGCTGCTGTTTTACTTTTGTTTGCATGTTTTTGTTATGATGGCATGTTGTACTTGACCATTACTGCTCCTGAATTACTCAGTCCAATGTAAACATAGATGAAACATCTTCCTTTTCGTTGCTTGTACAATCCTATGTTCCTTTGGCTTCTCTTTTCTGTCATGTTGTGTGCACATATGTGGCATGAGCTAGCTGTGTTAGACTTTTTTATGCTTCTTATCTGCTGGTGCTCTTCTTTATTTCTATCCTTTTTAATGATGCCAAATGGGGGAAAAAGAAGAAATGTGAGGGAGATCTTAGATTAAGGGGGAACTTACGTGTGAAAATGATGGAGATCTTAGATTAAGAGGGAACCACTACTGATTAAGGGGGAACTACTACTGGCATCTCATCTGGTTATTTTTGCTCTAAACAAATACTTTCCATGCCTAAGTTTGTCATCATCAAAAAGGGGGAAATTGATGGGTTTTCAGTATTTTATGTTTTGATGATTACAAACTTATCATGAAGAACCAGATAAAGCACCTGGCGCACAGGACATACATTTTATGTGAACTAATCGAAGCCTGAAAATCAGCAAAGGGAGGAACACGACAGGGACCTGATGATCTGGCCCTTTAAGGTTCTCCGACATAAGCAAGTCAGTGACTGTACGCAATCAAGATAAAGAGGAACACAACAGGGACCTACTGCTTCAGGGTTCTCTGACAAAAAGTACAAGTCAAGTACACAGCTGGAACGTGACAGAAGAAAGTGACCATCTGGCAACTATTACAGAAGAAGAACACAACTAGGACATGGTCTGTTGGTGTGTCCTGACAGGACGTACAAAGCCCACTATCCAGCTGGAACGCAACTGCCTAAAAGTGGATGTGCAAACTGTGCAGTAGTCACTTCTCACTGGGAAGAAGTACACCAAGAGTTGACATCACTATATATTGAGATATCTTTCGTGATAAAACAACCTGGTGCAAGACACACTTCCAGTGTGCATTCAGTGATATTCTCTCACGCATAACAAAGTTCATCTAGCATTGAAGTCACTGGTGTGTCAAGAACAAGAAGACAACTCCACTAAGGATCAGTTTCTAATAGAGTCCTATGTACGTCCATAGTTGAGTTGTAATCTTGTTAATTGTTCTACATTGTAATTCCTAGTTTGCTTACTTAGAAGCGCTGTCTTAGGAACAAACCAAATTCGTATACTTTAGAGTTTATGTTGTGAAGGAATAGTCATAAGTTAAATCCTCTGTAACTAGGAGAGTTGTAGAGTGGCTTGTGGTGGTGCATCACAAGTTAGTTTGAAGTCTTTGCAAAAGGGAGCTTGCAAAGTGGCTTGTAATAGGTAGATTACAAGTTAGTTGAGTTTAAAGCCTACAGGTGTAGGTCGTGGTTTTTTGATCCCCTTGTGTGGGATTTTTCCACGTAGAAAATCTCTGGCCTTCTTTACATTCAGTCCTTACTGCACTCTACGTATCAGTCTCATAGAGGACCAGGTACTCTATAGTTTGGTGGACTCACATAAGTCAACAAAATTCATCCTCCAATAGGTTCCATCAAAACTCTCGATAACAAATTAGCTATTCATAATAGTATGCAAAACTACAATACTAGAATTCATAACCAATAATGGAAATAGGAAGAAGGAAGTGAAAAACTCGTAGAAAAATTCTCCGCCTTGATCCTAGTGTGTTATTGCCTCCTTAGGTCGAATCCCCGGTCTCCTTAGCCTCCTTAGGCCTAAATTATGTCAAAAGTATGTCAAAGGTGCTCAAAATACCATTTTTCCATGTATATATACCAAGTAGGGTCGGGCCCCAACAATTATACATTCTCCTACGCGAAAAAGGATACTTTTCCAGGTCAGGATGTCCGCGGCCGCGGATTCAACCGCGGATTTGGCCGCGGATTTTGGCCATGTTCTGTCCGCGGCCGCTGATCTGACCGCGGAGCACTTGTCGTGCATTTGTCACCCTGTTCTGTTTGGAATTTAGAAAAACATAAAAGATAAAAGTTGTAGCCCTTTGAATTAGCTTTCCAAACATATATTGTGGAGCCATATGGAGTTCTGAGAGAAAAGTTATGTGCATTTTACTAGACAGTATAATATGCCTACTCGATTCTTTGTTCGTTCTTAACTATCATCCGTTGATCCCCGAACACGATCCTAGCTGAATTACTTGGGCTTTTACTCAGATTTCAAAGCTCCAAATAACTTGAATTCATTCCATAACATCTACGTAGCTCAGAATCACTCCTACAAGGCATAAAACACACAATTAGTGCAAAACACTAGCGATTAAAGTGCAAACTCAACTGAAGTGCAGTGAATTGGAACGTGATAATCGACTAAAATACGTAATTATTGCCTATCATCATCACCCCACACTTAAACCATTGCTCGTCCTCGAGCAATCAAACTACACTTTATATAGACACGACCCTTTTAAACAATTCTCCTAACTCATCATACCAAGAATATTTAAAATAGACTAAGTACAAAAGTGTAACATCTTCACCTCATGATTTGACTCACAAGTACCACGCATTATTCACAACTCACCCACTTACTCTAAC
The DNA here is from genome assembly GCF_001879085.1 of Nicotiana attenuata. Lineage (NCBI taxonomy): Eukaryota > Viridiplantae > Streptophyta > Magnoliopsida > Solanales > Solanaceae > Nicotiana > Nicotiana attenuata. The sequence continues at coordinate 4,609 of NW_017682420.1, read as the reverse complement.
ATAGAGGCCGAGGATTACCTTTCCTTCATGAATTGCGTGCCCTCACATAACAAAAGAGAGTAGTTCCACACAATAAAATTTAAGAACACTTAGGAACTCAAGATAGAAAGAATTCACTCACTCTCAGAAATAACATTGATATGCCACAAAAGATGCACCATAGGCTTGCCCGTAGTGTACTACTCTACTAATCGAGTTCGTTCAGTCTAGGATCATGTAGGACTTTATTTGGTTGTAATGTAGGCTGCGGGATGGGTAGGATACACTTAGATGAGTGACTACACCTCCCTAAGCACTTTAATACATATACTTTAATATTTTAAACCCACCACTTATGTCAAACCATAAATCCACCTTCGCATCACTATATATTAACTTCATTCTTCTTTAAGGGCACTTACATCAAGAGCCACCACTTATCAAGGAATATTTTTTACAACAATCCAAATAATTTTTTTTAATTCAAGTGGCTCTTACTTTTTTCAAAACAGTGCACCTTTCTCCTTATTTCATTAGTTCCACTCAAAAGCCAAACCAACCATCCCACACTTTAACTTTTACATAGTTCATAACAATTCAAGTGCTCATGGGAGGTGAAAAGGTTCAAATAGATAGTTAATTCAAACAAATGGGGTCAGGCTTGTAATGTGGTTGCCAAAGAAACAGGATTACAGGCTCAAAGGGGTTAACTACGATACATAACAGTTAGGCGGCTAAAATATATGTTCGTTTATATGAGTCCACCACACTATAGAGTACCTGGTCCTCTATGAGTTTCCACTAAAAATACTAATGAACCAAACTGTATAGAGATCTGGTCCTATATCAGTTCCCTCAGTGCTAACTACTGAACCAATATGTAAGTGAGACACAGAATTTTTACATGGAAAACTCCCAGCTCACGGGATAAAAAATCACGACCTACTCTTGTAGGATTTCAACTTCACTACTGAGCAATCTTTAGATTACAACCTATTGTAACCTAGGAATTAACCTCTTAATCCCTCACTAACTTGTAACTACACTATTACAAGCCACTTTGTAATAACTCTATTACAAAGACTTCAATCACTCTAACTTGTAATACACTTATCACAAGCCACTTTGTCACTCACTAGTTACAAACACTTCAATCACTCACTAACTTGTAACAACACTATTACAAGCCACTTTGTAATAACTCTATTACAAAGACTTCACAACTCGACTAACTCTAGCCAAGACACAATCACAAGGGTTTATGATTTACAAAGGGTTTCCTACACAATACTTCTAACTAAGCTAAGTAGGAGCTACAAATGAAGAACAAATAACAAAGACTCAACAAACCTAAGGACTTAAGATATCTTCAATCTTTGGATCTGGTCCTTGAGGTTGCAGCAGCTTTGTTCTTGAGAGAGGTGTTTCTAGCACTTGAAAGAATATCATTAAAATGCTCAAGAGTTGTCTTGTGCCTTGCACCAGGTTGTTATACTACAAAGGACATCACCATGGTGATGTCAATTCACAATGGTGATGTCAATTCACAATGGTGATGTCAATTCTTGGTTAGTACATGCCTCTTCCCAATGGGAAGTGACTGCTGCACTGTCTGCTGCACTGTCGCGTGTACAGTTGCAGGCAGTCACTTTCTGCAGTTGCTTTCCAGCTGTATAGTTGACTTATACTTCTGTCAGGGGAACACCAAAGGATCAGGTCCCTAATCTGGTTCTTGTGAATCTAAAGGCACACTGCCCAGATTATCTTGAGTTGATTAACTTGAATGATTGTACCAGGCATGCTTCAGGTCCTTTATCTGGTTCTACACAGAAAGTTTGTTAGATCATCAAAACATAGATTAAAAGACCTTAAGCCCATCAATTTCCCCCTTTTTGATGATGACAAACTTTTAACATTGGTGACTATTTGACTTAACCAGATAAGGTACCAGCAACCGCATATGTTCCCCCTGACTCTATGCTTCCCCCCTTAATTTCTTGCTATAATTTTAGTTTAATCGATTCTTCCCCCTTTTGGCATCAACAAAAAGACATAGTCAGACAAAACAGCATAAAGAAGTCTAACAAAGCTAACTCATTCCACATATGTGCACACAACATGATAGAAAAGAGAAGCAAAAAGGAAAACAAGCATTGTACAGGAAAAAGAAGAGTTGTTTCATTGATAAGAAATTAGACTGTTTCAACAGGAGCAGCAACGGTAAAATCCAACATGCCATCACAAAAGGATAAACAAAAAGAAAACAACAGCTACAAAACATCAGAGCAAAAGATAACTGGTCACTAAGAGGATCCTAGGGGGCACTAGAAGAGGGAGGCTTGGACGAGGAGGCAGCAATGGTTTTGAGAACCAGGCCCACGCAGGCATTTGCAGACAACTGTTAGTCAAGAAGTTTCTCCCACAGGTTCTCCACTTATTGCCTAAGTCCAGAACTTGTCTCATACCTTCCATCTCCGAGATTGCCGGGTCAAACGTGCGACCCCACAAGACTTTTTTGAGTTCTCAAACTCTCCTGCCCACTGCCACTGTCACTTGGAATGGTCTTCATTGAACCAGGTCCTCCCACAGTTTCCCACTTTTGTTTTCTAAACATTTCAACAAACTTCCTGTTCCTGCTTGCAACAGCCACAATGTCACCTTCAAACAAATCTTTCTCAACCACAAACTTTTGGACTTTTGTAGATCTTTTCACTAAGGAACTAGGTTTCTCCACAACATCTTCATCAACCTCAACCACTGGAATGTGTTTGTCAGCCACAACTTCCCCCTATTTTATCAACCTCTTCTTCTTCTTCTTAATACTCTAAGATATCTCAAAGGCCTCTTTCTTCTGCAACCTCCTGGTTTGTTTCAGCTGAAAGAGAATCAGGTTCTCCAACAGGTTTTTCTGTGACGATGTCATGAACCGGAGACTCGAAAAGCACCAGAGTCCTTTCATCCCCTAAGAATGGAGTTTCTTCCATCTGAGATTCAGGCAGAGGGGAGGCTCCTTTATTCATAAGACTCTCAGCAGTGATAGCCATGATATTTTGTGCCGCTTCCTTTTCTGGTGACTCCGTGGGAGCCACTGAGTCTAGAACGGAGGAGTTCAAGTACTGATCGGAATCTTCGTCAGAGACCTCGGACTCCTGAGGAGTAGCACTTTTGGTTTGTTCAGAAAAAAGGAGGAGAAGTAGGGCTTGCAACACATGGAAGTGAGACAGGGTTTGACGGAGGAGTAGAGGTGACTGGAGATGAAGAGGAAACCGGTATGGGGAAAGTAGTATCAGGGATAATGAAGAAGTGGGTTTCTGGTGGTGGTGTTAAGGGAGGTGGAGATGTGGGAGTGGTGTTGATGGCAGGAGAAGGAGATGATTGTTCGTTGCCCATGGTGAGAGAAGTGGTAGAGAGTTCTGAAGGAAAAATTAAAGAGATGCAAAGGGAGATAATGGTTCAGAACTGCTGGTCTGAAAAGTCGGATGATGTGGCAGTTGAATTAATTTTGCTATCTTTTAAAAAAGCGTGCGAAAAACACATTACTACTAACCTGTGGTACAGGAACCAGGTTCCTGACCTGTTTTTGTAAAAAGGGTTTTGCAACTCTCTTCCACAGTTCAACACTGTACCTTTAGCTTCTATGATCATCATGTGTGTTTACCTACAACGGTATAGATGTGAGTTAGGCCTAGTCAGAAAACACTTTAGCCAATTTTACCTTAGTGTGACTATCATAGTCATGTCAGCAGAACCAGGTTCTCGATTAGGTTTAAGTAACCCAAGTGTCATCATATTTCTCTCAAAGTGTTCCCTGCTCAGAGCTTTGGTGAAGATATCTGCAATTTGATCTTCTGTGCAACAAAATCTCATACAAATAAGACCCTTTTCCACATTGTCCCTAAGAAAATGGTGCCTGACATCAATGTGCTTGGTTCTCTTGTGTTGAACCGGGTTCTTTGCCATGTTGAGAGCACTGGTGTTGTCACATAGAAGCGGTACACAATCAATGTATACACCAAAATATTCCAATTGTTGCTTGATCCACAATAATTGAGCACAGCACGAGGCAGTTGCAACATATTCTGCTTCAGCTGTTGAGAGAGCTACTGAGTTTTGTTTCCTTGTACCCCATGAGATAAGACATGATCTAAGAAAATGAGCCATTCCAGATGTGCTTTTCCTGTCCACTAGATAGCCTGCATAATCAGCGTCAGCATAACCAATAAGGTTGAAATTGTCACCTGAAGGATAGTATAGAACCAGGTCCTGTGTGCCCTTAAGATATCTCAGAATTCTCTTAGCAGCCTTCAGATGAGATTTCTTAGGATTTGATTGGAATCTTGCACATAATCCCACACTAAATACAATGTCTGGCCTGCTGGCAGTAAGGTAGAGTAGAGATCCAATGATTCCCCTATACATTGTTTGATTTATAGGTGATCTAGAATCATCCATGTCCAGCTTAGTAGCAGTAGCAATGGGGGTATCGATCACCTTTGATACTTCCATATCAAACCTTTTCAAGAGTTCTTTGATGTATTTCTGCTGACTGATACACGTTCCCTTTATGGACTGCTTCACTTGAAGACCCAGGAAGAAGTTCAGTTCCCCCATCATACTCATTTCAAACTCA
>NW_017682419.1:8238-9908 GCF_001879085.1 Nicotiana attenuata | reverse complement strand
CGTGAAGACAAGGCCAGTCCAACTAACCCAAATTGTCTCTTTAAACAATTATTAAACATAAATGAATAGATAAATACAGCTTAACGACAATACTAACCAGTATTTACAACCCAACACAACCCGACCTGGGTGTCACAAGTCACGAGCATCTAGAGAAGTCTAAATACAACTACAGGGCCAACAATATACGGAATAAAATTTAGAACCAAAGGAAGTAATCCGGTGCCGCGAAGGCTGGCGGTCACTCTGCTCAGCTACGATAGCAATACCTTCAACCAGCTCAAAACCCACTACTGGGTGAACAATACCTGCATCTGCACACGAGGTGCAGGGAGTAAAGTGAGTACTCCAACCCGGTGAGCAATAAAAATGAATAACGGCTGAGAATATAAAATCCCACACAGGCACAGATAATGCTATCTCAAACAGTAAAATCAAGTAAACAGTAGGAACCAGTGAAACATAGCAAGAAATTCTCTTTGAAAACAATTAATAAAACAAGTATGCTCAAGTATGGTCAGTCATTGTTACCTGACCGGTCAGCCATTGTTACCTGACCCAACGCGTGTTTCAGTGCCATTGTTACCACTGGTCAGCCATTGTTACCTGACTGGTCAGTCATTGTTACCTGACCAAAACACGTGTGACAGTGTCATTGTTACCACTGTCCAATTTTAAATGGGTACCCGCGCTCACTGTGGGTGTGCAGACTCCGGAGGGGCTCCTACAGCCCAAGCGCTATCAACAAGGCCTGAAAGCCTGAACAGTATCAATACAAGGCCTGAAAGCCTCCTCACCTCACTCATCATGCCCTCACATAAGGCCCTCGGCCTCAATCAGTCCAGAAATAGTCAACAGCCCCTCGGGCAACAGTAAAGCAATAATACTCAGCTCAAACAATAGTTCAAATATCAGTTTAAAACTCCAAGTTTGAGTAAATATGGCTGAGTTCAAGAAACAATGTAAATCACATGGACTGAGTTCAAATAATATTTCAAACAGTGAGGAAAACAGTGATGATAGTTCATAAAGAGTTCAAACAGTCGGCAATAAGCCCCAAATATGGCAATAAGCCCAAATCATAGTGAAAACAACAAGTCATTGCTAATACGCGGTAGAATATCATCCGGACTGGACCAAGTCACAGTCCCCAATAGTAAATGACCCCGCGCTCGTCATGGAACGCGTGTCTCATCTCAACATAGCACCAAGTTTTGCAAATACGGGGTTTCAAACCCTCAGGACGTCATTCAAAATCATTACTCACCTCGAACCAGTGAAATCTCTAGCTCGCGAAGCCTTTTCCCCTCAAACCGACCTCCACGCGCGTCGAATCTAACCAAAACCACAAGGAATACGTCACAATAGGCTAATGAATCATAACCCAATCGAAAAGACTCGAAAAATATCAAAAATCACGAAGTTGGCAAAACCCGAGCCCCAGGCCCACTTCTCGAAAAATTACGAAATTCACATCACCGGATTCCTCGTCTCGCCACGAGTCCGTACATATCAAATTTACCAAAATCGGAGTCCAATTGACCCCTCAAATCCCTATTTTAAACTCTCTTAAGTTCAAGCCCTAAACCACCACTTTTGACCTTTGATTCCTTGATTATTCAGTCTAAATCCATGTTTTTACACCATAAATCGTATTCTAAGTCCAAGAA
>NW_017682419.1:4511-6301 GCF_001879085.1 Nicotiana attenuata | reverse complement strand
TCCTTCTATCCAAACCAAGCTAAGCAAGCTGTCAGAACTCAAGAACTTTGCTGCACAATGCTTGTAAAGGCTCATTACCTTGAACACATACGAGGAATTAATCATATCCTTACCATACCGATTCGGTCTACTATCAAGCTACTCCATCTATCTAATTTCCCTTCTGATTCATCATCAACTTGATATTTCTCCCTTGCTGTAGCATCACAATGCCTCAATCCAGGCTTACCACACGAGACACGAACATAAGACCACACTGTCTAAGACCCATAGGCCACCGAATACTCTCTCTGATGTCCCCAGAAATACCACACTCTAGAATATTTTACTTGAAGAACTCCCTGCGAATCTGAATTCATTACCATTACCTTCCAGATACCGATACATAGAACCCCATAATCATCATAAAAAAATACCACCAGTCTCGACATTTTCCGATGAAAACACGGTCTATGACCACATACACAACCTTGAGACACCTGATTGTTACATGTAGAATCTTGAACACGATAAAACCATTCTCGAGAGTCATTCACTCTTATCCAAACTGCAATTTACCTGACTTAACGAACAAAACCACTCGTACCTTATTGGCACTCCGATACCGCAAAAATGAGATCCTCATCCCAATACAACCAAGCAACTTCCTGCTCAATGCACCGAGCATTCTTTACCAACAACAACTCTAGACATTCCGTGATTCTCATATCCTATGGAACATAATATAACCTTTGTCAAAAAAAAAAATTTTTTACTCTAGCCATAGCTAGCTCGCCCGCACGCTCCAACTGAAGCCAACATAGCACATGCCCGTGCAATCAGCTAATCAATAGCACCCTCCCCAACTTGGCTCGAAGCCATATATCAGGACACACTCAACAACTCATAACACTTTTACTCTAATGATGCCGCAATATCATAGTGAGATTAAACTCAAATCATCTAGTAGTTGTGAAAACTCAGATGGTCTAGTACTGTAATCCTCTGCAACCTCGTATTCATCCCCACATCAGTTGAGTCCACCCTCTTAAGCGACCCGATTTTTTTTTTGAATTTCAACACGCACCCTTCAATTACACATGAGATCTTGTAACATACACATAAGGATCATACCACTTAAGAACTCTCCGCAGGAGATAACCCACCTGCTTCGTCTCAATTTAGTATTTCAGCATACCTTCCACCGTCATATCCATTACACAGTCATTTAGTCTTTCCTGGGTCTGAACTCATACCACCACATGAAATGCACTACACTCCCCAACTAGGAGACACGATAATATTCTTCACACGCCCATACTCGGGCCACACATCAAATCACAATAGGAAACGAACGCTTAACAGCTCATCTATTAACCAGCAGACTTCTTCGTCACTACCAAGTCATATAGACACATCTCGCAGTACTAACATACTCATCACATGGATATCCAACCGCCATTCCGGCTAATAGGGACAATACAGAACATGAAAGTTCAAAACACTTGCTCGCACAATCAGCACCTCGGTGCTCAAGCAATAGGCAAAGATCCGGCCTCAAGTCCTCCAGACTGGCCCAACATACTCACGAAGCTCACATCTCGCCCATCGATCGGGGAATCACAAATCATCAGGGCACATATAATACTGAGCGCTCAAGTGCGCATACAGACGTGTGGAAGGAATTTCAAGAGTTGCATCTCAAGCTGAATTAAGTACGCATGATAAGAATTCCAAGAAAGTGAAGTTTTCCTAAAGGTTCTGCAGCCTCTCGAGGATAAATACAGACGTCTCTGTACCGATCCGCGAGA
>NW_017682419.1:0-627 GCF_001879085.1 Nicotiana attenuata | reverse complement strand
TTTATATATGTTGTGTAAGATTCTATTTTGCTGCTTGAACTTTTTAAATTTTTATAGTCAATAATTTTTTAATATCTTAAGTAAATTTTAGTTTTATTTTATATTTTAATTCAGTCAAAAGCATAATTGTCACATGCTATCTCAATTTACGCTTTCTGTCTTTACTATTTTTTTCTATCATGGTTTCTTAATTAACTTTTTACCTCTATATTTTTAGCTAATATAGAAGAAAATCTATGAATGGATCAATATATAAATATAAATATAAATATAAATGCAAATATACATATACATATAAATATAATTATAAATATAAATGTAGATATATAAATTAAATTTGTCTAAGATCTATTTAGATTATGTATAAGATTCATTAAACTACTTCCATTAATTATTCTATATATAATTTTTAATTATTAATGTTGTCCTAAAATTGCCAAGTGGCTTCATTTTAGCTTGCCACTTGGCTTAACCACAATGCATACTACTCTCCTTTTAATATAATACTAGTTTAGATGTACGCGCTTTGCGCGTGTACCTAACTCAATGTAAAAAATAAAATTTGAGTTATAAAATAAAAGTATAAGTTCTTGAAAATAATGAATGTTGGTCGTATATAACTAATAA
>NW_017682418.1:9240-9908 GCF_001879085.1 Nicotiana attenuata | reverse complement strand
GAAAACCTATAACCATGATATCTAGGTGCTGAACTTTTGTTTAAAGCCTCTGAACATGATATCTAATTGCAGTTGATTATTTAAGACCTATAAACATGATTGTCTAATGAAGAATGTATATGTAAGATTCAGAAAGACCTGTAGGCATATTTTCTATATGCATATGAAGGATTCAGATTTCCAGGTAATTATAGACATGGTATATATATGAGAGAATGCAGAATTCCTACAGACATGGTATCTATATGAGAAATGCAGAATTCCTACAGACATGGTATCTATATGAGAGAATGCAGAATTCCTACAGACATGGTATCTATATGAGAGAATGCAGAAATTCAGAAATAACCTATAGGCAGGATATCTATATGAGAGTGCAGAAATTCAGAAAGTACCTATAGGCAGGATATCTACCCTTTGCATACATAATTATCCCTCCCTTTTTCACTAGCCATCCCCAAGAGTTTATTACAAATTATTACAGCCTAGAAAAATAAAAGAATACATCAAAAATTAAAAAGTACAACCAAGGAGAGCCTGATTCAGACTTCCTGTCTGAAACATGAAGTAAACCAACTCCAATGAGATCATGATCCAAAGCCTTTCTCCCATTTGGATGTGTCAGAGTTCCCTAAGAGTCTCATATGGACTCCGGGCAGTGCTCACAC
>NW_017682418.1:0-7377 GCF_001879085.1 Nicotiana attenuata | reverse complement strand
AAAGTAGTTTTTGAAAGAAAAGCCAAGGAAAATCGTTTAAAATCTTAAGGAAAGCATGGATATGGAACAGATCTAAAGAGATCAGAAAAACCTCAAAACTAGGGTTTTCAGAGGAACCCAAACGACGAGAAAGGCTTGGATCTATGCAAAAGGAGTCGAGACCAGGCTTCGAAATAGACATAGCTTGCCGGAACGGGTCCGGAGATGGCCGTGGAACTCGAATCGACAGAGGTCTGGACATAACCCTTCATGGTCGAGTCATAGAGCTTCAGTCAACCAAACGTGAGGAGCCATAGGTGGCTTGGTGAGTGGTGAAACCCCCATGGATCTGGGTTAGAGGGTGACCGGTGAAGATGAACAGGATTCATCGGTGAGGAGGGGGTGGGGAAGGTTCTAGAGAGAACCAGAGGTTAGAGAGATAGAGACGAGTGAGGGAAAAATGAGGGGTATTGGGGGGTCGTTTGGTTTAATTTAGGTAGGTTAAACGGGGACCGTTGATCTGAATGATCAACAGTCCAGATTGGATGGGGTCGGTGGGTCAGGTAGGATAATTGGGATGGGTATTGGATTGGTCTAATTTGGGTTGGGGCTTGGGTTTAATTAGGCCAAATTAGAAAGCCAAATGTGGCTATAAGTTAAATAGCCTCTTTTTCCCTTTTAATTTATAAAAATAATAAACGAATTTCTGAAAACAACTTAAGAGTACTAAAATGACTTATAATATATAATTATCAATTTAAAAAATATAAAATCTCATTTTATAAATATGAGACGGATTTAAACTTGAAAATGGCCAATATTGCAGTTATGCAATTTTATCCTTAAAAATACCAAATAAATTTAAAACAAATGTGTGAAAAATGTCTTAGCCATATTTTAGTACAAACGTGAGAATCCAATAAATGAATCACCAAAAAATGATAATTTTGGGGACCATCATTGGGTTTTTCTTGATAAAATAGGGCAGTAAATTGATTTAAAAATCTTTTAAAAATTAAGGAAAATAATAGGACCTTGGGATGTACTTATATATGACTATATAGGCTATTTTGAGGGTATTTTTCATATTTAAAAAAATACAGGGAAAAATTGGGTATCAACAGCTGCCCCTCTTTACTCGGGAAGGATGAAAGAGTTGTCGGGTAAAGATATGATGACCGATTTTGACCGGATGAAACGGCTTGAAGAGGTTTGGCCGTGCCCTGGCTTCTGAGCTGCCTACATATCCCTGGTCTTATAGGAATCAGGCCATATGTAGTTCGGGATCCGTCGGCGGAGTATGCCGATGGAGACCTTTCAAGAACGAACGCAATATTCAGGTTAAGGTCTAATAGGGTTGCGGGAACTGGAGCGGAATTGCTCCTGCCGAGATGGTCGTTGCTTACCGGTTTACCTGCAAATAAGTAAATACGGGCATATATTGTAAATTTAAACATTATGCAAATTCCCGTCGGACCATGAATGTTGTCTTTGGACGGTTAGGATGACGTCCTCAGACCATGATGTCCTGGGCCATGAAGCTTATAATAAAGGATTCGCAGGCCATGAAATGATGCTCTCGGGCTATGAGAATGATGCCCCCGAACCATGATGCCTTTGAATAATGATATGCAAAAGATTAAAAGGGGTCCTCAGGCCATGGCATGGCGTTCTCAGGCAATGAAAATGGTGCCTCCGAACAATGACGCCTTCGGACAGATTGGCGATCTTTCAGCACATGAGATGCAGTAGGTGGCGATCTTTCAGCCGATGCAGATGTAAGTAAAATGGCGATATTTCAACCTATGCGAAGCAGGAGGTGGCGATCTTTCAGCCATACAAGCGTAAATAAAGTGGCGATCTTTCAGCCATGCAAGTATGAATAAAGCGGCGATCTTTCAGCCATGCGAATACAGAAGGTGGCGATCTTTCAGCCATGCAATTGTAAATAAAGCGGCAATCTTTCAGCCATGCAAATGCAGAAGGTGGCGATCTTTCAGCCATGCAAGATGTAAATGAAGTGGCGATCTTTCAGCCGATACAGATGGAGGTAGAGCTTAACCTCGGAAGGCAAAATGGTATCCTTATGCAATGTAGGAAATGCAGATGGAGATAGTGCTTAGTCTCGGAAGGCAGAATAATAGCCTTATGCAATGCAGGAGATGCAGATGGAGACAGTGCTTAGTCTCGGAAGGCAGAATGGTAGCCTTATGCAATGCAGGAGATGCAAATGGAGATAGTGCTTAGTCTCGGAAGGCAGAATGGTGCCTTATGCAATGCAGGAGATGCAGATGGAAACAATGCTTAGTCTCGAAAGGCAGAATGGTAGCCTTATGTAATGCAGAGAATATAAAGGTGAACGGTAATAAAGTTTTCTTAGCTGATGGCTGATTGCGATATTGTGGCTGCTGGGGATATTGTGGGTGTGATGGCTCTGAGAGTTGTATTCCTGAATGTACAATATATTCGATGATTTTTCAACTCAAGTGCCTGCATCCAAAGAAAAATCGTGAGTTTTGTAGAGGGGGAGGTTAGTTCGTATCCCCGCTGGCTTTGCTTGACCTGCTCGGCTCTGATTCGGTGATACGGTATGTATTATTGGGGTAGCGTTGCTGAACAAAGCGATCTCAATAATAAACATGCATGAGTTTGTACAAGTATGACATAAGTACATATTTAAGAAATAGTTTTTTAGATGAACCGCCGACTGTGACGTGGTTCAGGACATTGCAATCTCTCTTGCTTCGAAATTTTGAGGGTCCTCCTCAAAATTCTGCCCCAGTTCAATGGGTTGATGCTTCTGACGGTTGCTTGTGATGATTGGCTGAAATTACTTCGGAATTTTGAGGGTCCTCCTCAAAATTCTGCCCCAATTTCCAATTGCGGGGAAAATGAAAATTTTATTGAATTATGACTGAACCCATAAGGCTGCCTACGTATCCCCTCTTAAACGGGAATCAGGTCAGACGTAGTTCAAATGTTACATCATACAAGGAAAGCATAAAGGTTACACGTAGTAACGCTTGACTGCATCTGAATTGATCGGCTTTGGCCAAAATTCTCCGTCCATTTCTTCAAGTATAAGGGCTCCTCCTGTCAGAACCCGGTGAACCATGTATGGACCTTGCCAGTTAGGAGAGAATTTCCCTTTGCTTCATCCTGATGCGGAAAAATTTTCTTCAACACCAGCTGCCCCGGCGTGAATTGTCTCGGCTTGACTCTTTTGTTGAAGGCTCTGGATAATCTGTTCTTATAAAGTTGATCGTGGCAAACTGCATTCATTCTCTTTCCGTCTATGAGGGCTAACTGCTCGTAGCGACTCTTCACCCATTCTGCATTGTCGAGCTCAGCTTCCTGTATGATCCTTAAGGAAGGAATTTCTACCTCGGCGGGAATGACTGTTTCTGTACCATAAACCAGCATATAGAGGGTTGCCCCAAGACGCAACCGAAGGCACCATCTAACACTGCGATGTAGAGTAGCAGAGGTCTACCTGGCTCAGGCGGGACTAAGACTGGTGGCGTTGACAGGTATTCCTTGATCCTGTCGAAAGCTTTCTGGCAGTCATCAGTCCATTTGGTGGCGGCATCCTTTTTCAATATCTTGAAGATTGGCTCGTAGATAACTGTAGATTGAGCTATGAACCGGCTGATGTAGTTAAGTCTTCCCAAGAAACTCATTACGTCCTTCTTATTCCTTGGCGGTGGCAATTCTTGAATGGCTTTGATCTTTGATGGATCCAGTTCTATTCCCCGGCGACTCATAATAAACCTAAGCAATTTTCCAGCTGGAACCCCGAATGCACATTTTGCGGGATTCAGTTTCAGGTTGTACCTTCTCAGTCTATTGAAGAACTTCCTCAAATCTTCCATGTGATCAGTGGCTTTCTTGGACTTGATGATGACATCATCTACATATACTTCGATCTCCTTGTGTATCATATCGTGAAAAATGGTAGTCATAGCCCTCATGTAGGTGGCACCAGCATTCTTTAACCCGAATGGCATCATCTTAGAGCAGTACATCCCCCACGGCGTAATGAAAGTCGTTTTCTCAGCATCTTCTTCATCCATCCAGATCAGATGATAACCCGCGAAACAATCTACAAATGATTGCAACTCATGCTTGGCGCAATTGTCAATCAGGATGTGTATGTTTGGCAAGGGGAAGTCATCTTTTGGACTGGCCCGGTTGAGATCCCGGTAGTCGACACAGACTCTAACCTTCCCGTCCTTCTTTGGCACTGGCACAATGTTAGCTAACCATGTCGGGTATTCCACTACCCTGAGCACTTTAGCTTTGACCTGCTTGGTGACTTCTTCCTTGATTTTCAGACTCATATCCGGCTTGAATTTTCTGAGCTTCTGCTTTACCGGTGGACATGTCGGATCAGTTGGCAGTTTGTGAGCCACAATAGACGTGCTCAGACCAGTCACGTCGTCGTACGACCAGGCGGATATGTCCTCATATTCTCTTAGAAACTCTGTGTATTCTTTCTTTTCTGATGACGACAAGTGAACGTTGATTCGTGTTTCTTTGGCGTTTTCTGCATCTCCCATGTTGACAATCTCGGTCTCGTCCAGGTTAGACTTTGGCCTATTTTCAAAATTCTCAACTTCTTTAACAATCTCTTCCGGTATGTCATCTTCTTCTGAGTATATGTCTGTTTGTTGTGTTATCTCATTGCATGTCACAGTCATTGGTTCTTCAAGATAAGTAATAGTAATGCTGTATAAGTAAAGTAATGAGAGTAAGATTTATAAGAAAAATCGAAATGCTTTGATAAATTCCATAACTGTTTTGAATCATTGAAGATCTTATTGCGAAATTAAAAATGCGAAATTAAAGTCAACTAGTAAAATAAAAAATAGTGCATGATGCTTGTTCAGCCTTGCTACCCCGAGGCTCCCCGGGCTCTGGTGGTTCTGATGGTCTAGTTATTGAGGCATGCTATTCTGCTTACAGCTTGTATGGAAGGGCCTTCCTTCCCCTCCTCCTCGAAAATGACACAACAATCCATGTCATCGTCTTCCAGGAACAACTTCCTCACTGCTGCCAGTGCTTCCTCTTCTTCTGACCCGTAGATAACTTCGGCTGGTTGGAAAGTCTGCTCCAAGCGTGGTATTGGCTGCTCCAATAGGTAGTAAGGATCGCGCCATGGTGGTGACCAGTTGTTGAATTCCTCCCAAGTATACTCATATCCCAGACCAAAGGTGGTTCCGTGCTTCTTTAGTTTGACAGGCTTAGCGATTCCTTGGAGGTTCTTGCCAAGTCCCTTGCCAGGTTCATATCCACTCCAGTTCAATGTGCTTTCAATTTTTTTGTCCCACCATTTGTCTTTATCAACGGCGTTGACTCGCTCGATGTGGTGATAAGTCTCCCCGCCTATCTTTCTTCTGCCGCCTATTGCTGGGATGGTCTGGCGACTGTATATGGGGTTGCTACCATTGCCGTGAATGATCACCTCTTGGTGGTTCCACTCAAATTTCACTGCCTGATGTAGTGTTGACGCTACGGCCCCAGCGACATAAATCCATGGTCGTCCTAACAACAAATTGTAAGATGCCGGCACGTCTATCACTTGGAAATCGACATCGAACCACGTAGGCCCCATTTGCAAACACAAGCTAATTTCCCCAATGGTGGACCTTTGAGAACCGTCGAAAGCTTTGATGTTGGTGGCTCCATCCTTGATCTCATGCAGCCCTTTTCCCAATTAACTGAGTGTTACCAACGAACAAATGTTGAGACTGGACCATCCATCAATCAGGATTCTGGTGATAAAATAATCTTCACATTGCACGGTGATGTGCAACGCCTTGTTGTGACTCAACCCTTCTGGTGGCAGCTCATCTTCGTGAAAAGTGATCTTGTGACTTTCCAATACCTGCCCTACCATGTTCGCCATCTCTCCTCTGGTGATGTTGCTTGGTACATATGCCTCACTCAGCACTCTTAGCAAGGCATTCTTGTGTGCATCGGAACGTTGTAGCAAAGCAAGGATAGAAATTTGTGCCGATGTTTTGTTCAGCTGATCAATGACTGAGTATTCTTTGGCTTGTATCTTTCTCCAGAGATCATCGGGCCCAGTTTCAGTGATGGTTGGCCGACTAGAGGCCTGCTTGCTTGACTCAGCCAAATGTTCCGGGGTATAAACCCTACCGGTTCTTATCATACCCTGTGCCGCAACGGCTTCCCCGAACTTGATTTTCCCTTTCCTTCTTGCTTCGGCTATGTAGTCCCAAGGTATGGTATTTGTATGGAATGGTGTTACGGCCGACATTGCCACCGGAATTGGTGTAGCTATCTTGACTCCGAATGGAGTATGTATTTTGAAAGGTAAAATCGCAACTTCAAATGGTACAGGTGCATTTGCCGGAGATCCAAACTCAACGTCAATTGGCGCTGGCGTCTTTGCCGAGGATAGTGCTTCAAACTAAAGCGGCATGGACATGTTTACCTCGGCATCCTCAGAAGGCTGAATCTGGACTACAATCGGAATAAGGGTGACTATTGGCTTCTTTGGATCATCGCCTTTTGTGATCAAACCGATCGATCCCTTGGGGTCCCAATCATCCTCTATTTCAATCATGTGAACACCTCCACCCTTATGGTCTGGCAGAGGGTTGTTGCGGACATTTGGAGCAGGATCCTTTGCCACAATGATCTTGTTATCAATCAAAGTCTGGATCTTATCTTTCAAAGAGCGGCATTCATCAATGGTGTGTCCTTTCATGCCGAAATGGTATGCCCAGGACTTATTTGGATTAACCCACTGAGAAGGGTTTTCAGGAGCAGTAGGGATAGGGGTGACGTAACCAGCAGTTTTGAGTCTTTCATATAATTAGTCGATAGGTTCAGCAATGGTCGTGTACTGTTTTGGGGGTCTTCGATCAAAGTTTGGTCGAGGTCTAGGGAAATTTTGGCGTGGAGGAGGGGATTGGTAGTGGGTTGGTTGAGTGTTATAGGCTTGGTAAACATATGCCGGTTGGGAGTATTTGGGTGAAGTGGGTTGATATGCGGGAGGTGATTGATAAGTGAGTGGTGGAGTTTGGTAAGAGGGTGAGGGTGCTCGGTAGTTTGGGGTAGGCTGATATGTGATTGGAGGCATTGGGTATGTTTGGTATTTGACGGGAGATTTGGTTCTCTGTGCCACCATTACGGCTCCTACGTCCCTTTTCTTGGACACACCGCCTGACTGTAAGGCCTTGTTTGTAGCTTGCAAGGCTTCAAAATTCGTAACCATACCTCTTTTGATGCCTTCTTCAATTCTTTCTCCCAGCTTGATAATGTCAGAAAATTTGTGGCCTTCGATCATCATCAGCCTCTCATAATACTGTGGGTCTTGGGCCCGAACGAAGAATTTGTTCATTTGCTCTTCTTCCAAAGCAGGCCTAA
>NW_017682417.1:8807-9909 GCF_001879085.1 Nicotiana attenuata | reverse complement strand
ACATCATTTCCATACAAAAAGCTGAAGGAATCAAAGGACCAATTGAACTTACCCAATTTTCTACAATATCTTCAGTAATTTCTCTTCTAACTCGCCGAACGCGTTGATTAAAACACGATGATTTGGATTATTTTCGAGAAGTTTTTATGTGTTCTCTCATTACAGGGATCATAAAAGAAGGGGCTGAATCACCCTGTAACAGGAACGTAGGAATATCATCACGAGAAAATAGTGGCAATTCCTGTAATTCTATTGGAAATGAGGCCTCAATTTCAGTTATAGAGTTGTAAATTCCGTTATTGGTGGTGAACAAATTTTAAATTCCAGTTTATAGAATTGTTCATTTTGCGGAAGCCGTGGACGGTTTTGACGAAGGTGCAACGAGCACCGGCGCGTGCGAGGTTTTTGGCGAGCTGGAGAGTGGGATTTATGTGGCCTTGTGCTGGTAAAGAGATGATAAGGAAATGGTGTTTCTTCATTATTTTGACTAATGTTGGAGAAAACAATCATGGGCACTTGACATGTAATCGGTACCGTTTGATCATAAAATAGCTATATAGTGCAGTTGAGGTTCAACATTTAATAGTGCCTATTTAGGGTTTCTACTTTATGGTTTATATGTCATGTTGGACTTAGTGTTAATAAATTTCATTGTGTTTAGGATTAAAGACTCACACTACAACATTTTAGCCCTTTGACTACCCCAAAAAAGTGTGGCCTAAACTAGCAAAAGGTGTGGCCTTTGGTCAAAGGTCACACTTTTCGACTTTAGGCAACACTTTTCTGGGGGTAAGCGTAACCTTTGACCTAAGGGCACGCTTTTTAAATGTTGCCTTACCAGCCACGCTTAAAAGCGTGGCCTATTAGTTAACAAAGACAACGCTTGTTACACCCCATATGGCAACGCTTTTATACCCTACAGCTACACACAAAAGGTGTGGCCTTTGTTACCTTTTAGGCCACACTTGTTAACCGTGGCTTCTAAAAAAACCCCTAGAAAACGTGGTCTTTGCTTATATACATGGTAGACGTACAGATATATAGCCACACTTTTAGAGCGTGACAATTTTGGCTAGGCTATACAATTTATTTTTATTTTTTT
>NW_017682417.1:1478-5407 GCF_001879085.1 Nicotiana attenuata | reverse complement strand
GCAACACTTTTGGAGAGTCCGAGCAACATAGCTTTTATGAGATTTTGCGCCATAGCGGAGCCCATAATTCCAAGACCTAGAAATCCAATGCTTGCTGGAGTATCATCAGCTGCACACAAACTAAAACACCAATCACACAAGATGCAACACCTAAACTTTCTGCCAGTTGAAAAATAGCATATGAAATAGATAACTCAATGCAAAACGACAGCTTATAAGAGGAAATTCAGGTTGTTGACAATGACAAAATCCTGATATAAGCAATAAGTTCATCCTATTTCAGTTTTAACATGGTGCCATGCTGCCAGAATAATTTCTTCTTGCCTAGAGGTGCTAGGCTCAAGAGATATGCCCCGATATTTTAATGCTTTTGTAAAATAGACTCAATTCTAAGCAGCCCTGTCAAATCAACTTAAAAAGCCCATCCTGTTAAACACCAAGTACTTCAACATCTTCCCGTTCAACTTTTACTTATCAGAGCTTTATATATCCAGAAGTCCAAAAGAATTTCAATTTTTCTAACGACAACAAGATGGCGGGAATGTATTGTATGCTTAATAAAATAGACCAAAAACTAAAATTGATTCGTCCCCACTCCAGAACCACCAAATGCATACAAAAGAAGAAAAAAGCTTCCTCAATCCGTTTCTACATCTACTAGATTGCTACATAATCACAGTACAGCCAGAAGTAGCCACCCAGTATAGTTTGCACACCCAAATTCGTGTAATTTGAGTATCGGTGATTAATATACAACTTAAATTCCAGTGCAATAAGAGAGCAATCCAGAGCCATGTAGTGGCTTAGTTAAATTGTGTCTTAGATAATCTACCTTTCTGGACACTTAGTGAAGGAGATAAACAAAAAGGTATAATGTCTTATTCCAAAAAAGCAAATAGGAATTTTATAATAAATTTCTTAAACTTCAACGCTACTTATGGATTAATCTTCAGAGAATGGTAAACAATTTCAAACTAGAGAAACAGAAGCTCGATACATGTTATAAAAATTGGACAAAAAACAAAAGAAAGAAGAATGTACTTTTGGGAGTAGAAGCAGAAGTTTGAGAAGAAAAAGCCTTAAACGAAACAAAGAAGCGAGAGGGTTTACTAGCTGGGGAAAAGGAGAAAGGTTTACAATTTATGTGAGTGGATACCCGGGGACAAAAAGAGGAGCACATTGCGATGGTTGCTGATGGCGCAGAAATCGGAGGTGAATTGAAGAGTGCAGTAAATAGGATTTCTAAACTGCAATTGGGTTTAAGCAAAATAAAGAATCTATAATAAAACCTGCACTCTAGAATCTATAATAACTACTAGGGTCTAGTCCCCTCACGAAATTTGCTACAGAAACTAAGCAACAAAATAGGACAATTATGATATATTCAACAGTTTCTTTCAAACAGATAGCAAAAATTGTAAAGTTATTAAACGGAAAGCAAAATTTCATAGAAAACTTACAAGTTATTAGCAGTTGTAACCCTAAGCAAACGAACTTCCCAATTGAAATTGATGGCCACCAAACCCAAATAAGGAAGGTTTGACTTTTGAGAAGAGCAATTAGTATGGAAAAATCCTTAGTAAGGAGCGCTCTCCCCCCCACCACCGGATTGCCTGGGAGCCTACATGGCGCGAATTCGGATATAGTTGGGCTCCAATGCGGGTACCGGATACCGGATGGGAAACTAAAAAGAAAATGACACAAAGATAACAATGTTATTTCTTGTAGGGAGTCAAGGCTAGACTTATCTGTTTACTTGGTACGAAATCTAGCTTTGTTGAATATTCTTGTGTTGCTGTACTGTGTTTTACTTTGGGACTACAGGACGGTATCCCGGGAGCTCCCCTGCATGTTTACTTAGGGACTAAGGGACGGTATCCCGGGAGCTCCCCTGTATGTTTACTTTGGGACTACGGAATTGCATTCCGGGAGATCCCCCGGCACATTTATGAGTTGGACTACGGGACTGCACCCGGGAGATTCCACTGGATATGATATATATATTTGGGGGCTACAGGACGGTATCCTGGGAGATCCCCGGTTATTATTTTGGAGCTGCCCTGTATTCTCTTACTGTATTTTTACTTGCCCTTATAGTAGTTGCTGCTGCCTTCATATTTGTATTACTCATTACATTGTTTAATTCATTCTGTTAAACCCTGTATATTATTTAACCTCAGTAGGGCCCTGACCTTCCTCCTCACTACCCAACCGAGGTTAGGCTTGACACTTACTGAGTACCGCTGTGGTGTACTCATGCCTCTTCTGCGCATGTTTTCATGTGCAGATCCAAGGACTTCTTCTCAGGCCTACCATCCTTGAGGGAGGCGACTACTTAGAGACTTCGAGGTACATTTGCCGCGTCCGCAGACCGAGGAGTCCCTTTCCATTCCTGCTTTCTAGTATTTAGCCCTTCTGTATTTTTTGTTCTTATTAGACAAATTCTGGAGTTGAGCTATGTAGCATTTCTCTTTCCTTAGCTTGTGATTCGTGGGTTTTCGGGTCTTGGATTTGGATATTGGCTTTGAGTTATATATATGGTGTATGCCGAGCGGCACATTTGAACACTATTATTGCTTATTTCTGTTTTTAAATTGTTTTATTTCCGCAAGTTGGTTATGTTTCCGCAAATTTAGACTTACCTAGTCGTAGAGACTAGGTGGCGTCACGATAATTCACGGAGGGCGAACTGGGGTCGTGACAATTTAATAATCTACATCCAAACCTGATCTCTTAAAATCAAATTTTCCTAAGCAAATATAAGTTCCTAAGATGCAATGTCTATCATATCATTATATGAATTAGAATAAGCAATCATTTCTTACCATGATGATAGAAAAGAAACAAAAATACGATAGCTTGTGTATCTTTTTTTAGTTACTAGCTTAATGAAATTCTCTCTTAAGGATGGGAATTCTATACTACTACTCTAACTAAAACCTTAAATGTTCTGGTAAGTATAGGTTCATAATCATTTATAAATTACTGCAAGAATGCTATTTCTTTTAACTCAATAGTACACTAATTTATAGATTATTCATAACTGCTGCTCTAGCAAACCTCACACCCATGACATGGACCTTTAACACGGAAAAGAATAAGTCTTGGCAATAGATAGATTCTGCAATCAGAAAGATATCTCAGCGGTACTCTATATATTTATATTCTTTATCTAAGCACTTAACAACGTTCAATCTAATATATGAATAGCTGAGGGCCTGTTTTACACCATTTGAAGGTCCTTCTTAAAGTAATAAAGGGCGTCCATGCTTATTAAAGGATCTGAAAATCTTTGTCCATGCTACATACATCGTTTCATACAGAACACGAATCCCATGTACAAGAACACTAACCTGGGCAACTATAGGATTTTCTAAATTAGGATTTTCTACATCCAAATAATAACATGACTTTTACCAAATTAATGTACATAGAATCTATTGTAAATCAATCGACAAGAATCAATCCAAAATCTACTGTAAATCGATTGCAAGCGACTAATTTAACCGGGAAAAAGAGAAGTTAACAGGGGAAGAAGATGGACGGGCACTACGGCAGGATGTTGACGCAACAGCGAGTTGGGAACTGAGTTATTGTAAATCAATTGACCAACATCAATACAAAATCTACTATAAATCGATTGGAAGAAGATAAGTTAATTTACTGCAAATCGATTCTACTGTAAATCAATTGTAAATCGAAGAGAAGAGAATTTACCTGGAAAAGATGGGTTGCCATTAACGCACTCGTACTGCCTCGACACACTATAAATCACATTGTCGTTGACGCAACAACGAGTTAGAGTTTTTCGGCAGCGAAGTCGATTCAAGATAGAAATTGATTCTACCATAAATCGATTCTACTGTAAATCGATTGTAAATCGAAGAGAAGAGAATTTACCTGGGAAAAAGTATAGGGCTGCCGTTGAC
>NW_017682417.1:0-1029 GCF_001879085.1 Nicotiana attenuata | reverse complement strand
ATTTAGTGCAAATCGATTCTACTGTAAATCAATTGTAAATCGAAGAGAAGAGAATTTACCTGGAAAAGATGGGTTGCCATTAACGCACTCGTACTGCCTCGACACACTGTAAATCACATTGTCGTTGACGCAACAGCGAGTTAGAGTTTTTCGGCAGCGAAGTCGATTCAAGATAGAAATTGATTCTACCATAAATCGATTCTACTGTAAATCGATTGTAAATCGAAGAGAAGAGAATTTACCTGGGAAAAAGATGGGCTGCCGTTGACGCACTCGCACTGCCGTTGGCACACCGTTGACGCAGCAGCGAGTTAGGATTTTTCAGCGATTTAGAATTCGATGTTTTATGTTTTTCCAGCACCAATTCATTTGAAATAACAAGCAATACATCAATCAAATTTCGGACTTACAACATTTGCATGGACACCAAAGGAGCTCAATTTCTAAGAAGAGGGGGTTTTAGACTTTTAGCCATACATACCTCAATAGATCTTTCCTTAAATTCTTATAATAATTCCGGAACTCCTAGCAACTTCGATCTATTTATGAGAATTACAAGTTGAACAAAAAATTAGAGGGATAATCAAGATTCTAGCTCATTTGGGCACATTATCAAGCACTAAGTGTGCATTGTGATTTTAGGACCTTTTTGTGAGAGATTCTATCATCCTACACCCCATTTGTTACATTTTTAACTCACAATCTCCCCATACCCTTTTATCATACATGCATGCAAGATAATCAATCATTATACCCATGAACCCACTTGTTAATTACTCATTTTAGTAGGGAATTTCGAAATCAAAGGTTAGGGCACAAGTTCTTACCTCTTAGGATGGAGCTTAGTAACTTTACTTGATAATCTTCAAAGATTTGGGTAGTGACTTGGTGAGGATCACTTTCTCCCTCTAGAACTCTTTCTCTCACTCTAAATGTAGTAAAACCTATTTCTGTCCACCTGTTAAATTTGTGAACCTATTTCTTTTCACTTGCGTCAAATCTCAACCAGTAGGTGATGTAGTTAAATCC
>NW_017682416.1:6974-9910 GCF_001879085.1 Nicotiana attenuata | reverse complement strand
AACCATCTATCCCCTTAATGTTGTCTGAAATGCAGGGAATGTTCCGCGGGTGGATGGCCAACTAGCCATGACAAGGGCATTTGGAGATGCAAAAGTGAAAGACCATATCACAGTGGAACCTAATGTGACAATTGAGAAGATAGACAAAGACACTGATTCCATAATTTTGGCCAGTGATGGCTTGTGGAAGGTAATTTACAGTGCAACTAGTAAGTATTATGGTTAGCATTTTAACATGACGAACCTGGGAAAAAACATGATGATACAGATTCTGAGTTGGGACGCTAACATGATATATATGCTGCTGGTCTCAACATAGGAGAGGCCTCTCTCCTTCTCTCCTAAGCTGAGAAATAACTATATCATAAACTGTGATAGGCCGTTCAGATGGATTTATTGTACATATATGCAGGTAATGTCAAATGAAGAAGTAGCAGAATGCATTACAGGGATTGAGCACTGCAATAAAGCAGCAGAAGAATTGATCACTGAAGCACTTATGAGGGGGAGTCCCGACGATATTTCTTGCGTCGTAGTGATGTTTCACTGACCTTGTACTGGAGGTTAATTAGCAGCCGGACCAAAATGCGTATGGACAGAGAGAGGAGTTTGGATAGTTGTCAGTCTCATACCTTTTGAAAGATTTGATAATTTTCCCCAAATTTTCCTTTAGATTCTCATTGATTTGATGTTAAATCTAAGGTATAATTACAAAATATAGTTGGAAATTGATTAGAGACACTTACCAATGATTTGGAGAAGTTTGGGTCTTTGAAAAATCGCCTATGGAGGTTTAGGGTTTGAGAAAATTGAAAAATGGGTGAAAATCCCGTCAAAAACCTCACTTAACAGGCCTCAGATGTCGCATTTGCGACCCAGGGTTCGCAATTGCGAACCCTTGCAAATTGCGAACAAAGCAGGGCTGACAGAAGTCTCATTTGCGACCAAAAGTTCGCATTTGCGAACTGGGCATCGCAAATGCGATGAAAAAGCTCGCATTTGCGAACACACCAGAAACCAGCAATTTTCCCGTCACGAAAATGAGCATAACTTCCTCATACGATGTCCAAATTCGATGATTCTTTTTCCTATGACTCCGTAATTTCGATACGAATCTAATGGTTCAAACAAAACTGAATTTGGATCTCATTTGCTTATTATAGTATTATTTTTGCTTGAAGAAATGACGATGAAGCATCCAAAAACAAGCGCAACATAGCCTAAACCTATCCGAAACGCACCCAAGCCCTCCGGGCTCAAAACCAAATATGCACACAAGTCTAGAAACATCATAAGGACATACTCGTGCAATCAAATCATCAAAATAACATCAAAAACTATGAATTTAACCTCAAAACTCATGATTTTCTAACTTTTCAACCGGACGTCCAAATCACGTCAAATCAATTCTGATTCTCACCAAATTTCACAAATAGGACTTAAATATCATAACAAACTTGTAACAGGCTCCGGAACCAAAATACGGGCCCAATACCAACTAGTTCAAACATTAATTCATTTATTTATTTCCTTTAAAAACCAGCACAATAATTTTCTTTAAAAATTATTTTCTAAGGCTAGGGACCTCGGAATTCAATTCCGGGCATAGTCCAAGTCCCATATTTTACCGCGGACCTCTCGGGATCGTCGGAACACAGATCCGGTGTGACGACCCAAAGGGTCATCACCGGATTTCTCTCTTTTTCGTGCTTCTGAGGCCTTGAAAAAAAACACTCATTTCTGCTTGCCTCAATTTGCGTGCGCAGTCTGAGCGTGTAGCCGGAAAGCTTTTATGTTGAAATATGTGAACTTTGTGAAAAATTTGAAGAATTTTGATATTAATATTGCTAAAGTTGACTTTGGTCAATATTTTTGGTAAATGGACCCGGACCCGTGATTAGGCGGTCCCGGAGGGTCCGTAGAAAAATATGGGACTGGGGCATATGCCCGGAGTCGAATTTCGAGGTCGAGAGCCCGAGAAATGAATTTTTCTGTGAAATTGTTTTTCTGAAATTATTAAGGAAAATGGAAATGAAAATTGATCAAAAGACTATGGTATCGGGCTCGTATTTTGGTTCCGACGCCCGGTACAAGTCTTAAATATGTGTTAAGCGCTTTCTGTAAAGTTTGGTCGAAATCGGATGTCATTTGACGTGTTTCGGACCTAAATATCTAAAATTTGAAGTTATGAAGTTTGAAATGAAAATGATGATCTTGGGGCTTGATTCAATGATTTTGATGTTATTTTGGCGATTTGATCGCTCGAGTAAGTTCGTATTATGTTATTGAGTTAGTGTGTGTGATTGGTTAGGAGCCCCGAGGGCTCGGGAGTGAATTGGAGGTGGTTCGGGGTGTTTTTACACTTAGAAAAATAGCAGATTTTGCTTCAGTTGTTGCATAGCCCATTTCCTCTTCGCGATCGCGTTGTTCATCCCACGTTCGCGATGCCTTACTCCCTCTTTCTTCGCGATCGCGTCCCAGCCCCGCGTTCGCGTAGGGTTATTTGACCCTGAGGGCTGAGTCTCCCTTTTCCCCTTCGCGTTCGCGTTTGTACCCTCGCGTTCGCGTAGCTCTACAGAACTCCTTCATCGCGTTCGCGTGAAATCCCACGCGTTCGCATAGAACAGTTCCTGGACCCCAGCAATTTCCTTCTATGCGTTCGCGTCTCTCTCCACGCGATCGCGATAGCCTACCCAGTCTACCCTTCGCGAACGCGGCCCCTCTCCCGCGAACGCGAAGGGCAATTTTGCCCAGCGAATTTTTAAGTTAAAAACAGAACAGTAGCTCGGGATTTTCATAAAAATACACGAACTCCTTTCTTCTCCAAGCACTTAGGAGTCCATTGAAGCTCCCTTTCATCAAAACTTTTTGGGTAAGCATTGTTCAACTTGTTTTCTTCAATTTCCTCTATTAATTACTAAATTCCTAGCCCTAAA
>NW_017682416.1:0-6733 GCF_001879085.1 Nicotiana attenuata | reverse complement strand
CTTAACATCTTTAAACATAATTTCAACTTCAAAACAAAGATTTTAATGGGGGAATTTGGGAATTTAGGGTAGAACTAGGGTTTCAAAATTTGGGGGTTTTGGACCTCAATTTGAGGTCCAATTCCAAAATAACTTATATATCTGAGTTCAGTGGGGGAATGGGTAGTCGGGTTTGGTTCGAACCTCGGGTTTTGACCACGTGGGCCCGGGGGCATTTTGGGGATTTTTGAACAAACTTGGGAAATTCACTTTTCATGCATTTAAATTTATTAGATTAGCCTTTGTTGACACACTCAAGTAATTTGTGACTAGATTCGAGCGGTTTGGTGGTGAATTCGAAGGGTAAAGCTATACTAGAGGATTGAGTTGAGTTTGGAGCATTTGAGGTAAGTGTTTGTTCTAACTTTGGCTTGAGGGAATAGGATTAGGATGTTATTTGCTACTTGCTAAATGTGGAGTACGGTGTATAGGCATGGTGACGGTTATCTATGCACCGGAGTCTAGCATGACCGTGAGTCTTAACTGTTTTTAATTCGAATGACGTGACACAATTACCTGGTTAAATTGATAAATTTCATATAATGTGAACGGTTGAGGAAGAATTGTGATTGGTATATTTTGGAGCGTTGGCTCGAACAAGAATGTGATAGTCGAGAAAGAAGTGATTTACAAGAGGATGTGTTGTGATTATTCCCTTGCCGGGACGTGTAGACTATTATTATGTACTCTCCCTTGCCGGGATATTTGAGCTGTTAGTTGTACCCTTGCTGGGTTAAAGTGTTATGTTGTCGAATTCCCCTAATGGGGCCTTCTTTACAAAGTCAGATATTTTGAACTATAATATGGGATCGTGTGGCACGCCGTCCACTTATATATTATGAAATGGGATCGTGTGGCACGCCGACCACTTATGTATTATGAAATGGGATCGTGAGGCACGCCGACCACTTATATATTATGAAATGGGATCGTGTGGCACGCCGACCACTTATATATTATGAACTGGGATCGTGTGGCACGCCGACCACCTAGAAATATATATTATGAAATGGGATCGTGTGGCACGCCGACCACTTATATAGATTGTGAGATCGGATGTGGTTTCGTGTTTACTTCTGATAAATTGTGTTCATCTGTATTTCCCCTAAGCATGTCCCCTCCCTGCCTTAGCTGGTATTTTCTGTTGTTATTTCATTATACTTGTTTATACATATATACCTGCACAGGTTGTTTTTGGTAGGTCCTGTCTAGCCTCGTCACTACTTCGCCGGGGTTAGGCCAGGCACTTACCAGCATATGGGGTCGGTTGTGCTGATGCTACACTCTGTGCATTTTTTGCACAGGTCCAGGTATTGAGCAGCAGCAGCAGCATTTGCTCGGGGGCGAACCTTCAGTCCAGAGAGACCCGAGGTAGCTTGCATGCGTCCGCAGGCCCGGCGTCTCCCGTCTATCTTTACATTTGGCTGTCATGTCATTGTACCCGAGATAAACAGATTATGTTTCTTTCATACTTTGTATGTAGTACTCCTTAGATGTTCGTGAGTATGTGACTCCAGTCCCAGGGTAGAGATATATGTGTTGGAACTCCTGTATTATTGACCATCTATCTACATTTAAGTCTTCCGCTTATGATTTTAATTTCGTCGTCTTTATTTAATGTTGTTAATTGTTAAAAAGGAATAGGCGTTTAATGAAATTGCTAATTAAGTTGGCTTGCCTAGCTCTCATTAGTAGGCGCCATCACGACTCCCGAGGGTGGGAAATCCGGGTTGTGACAAGTTGGTATCAGAGCACTAGGTTACATAGGTCTCACAACTCACGGACAACCTCGGTAGAGTCTGAGGGATCGGTACGGACACGTCTGTATTTATCCCCCAGAGGCTACAGAGTTAGCGAAAGTTTCACTTTTGTTCTTTCCAGTCGTGCGATTCTGTTTCTCAAATACTGATTGTCTTTCTACTCTGTTCTTTCGCAGATGGCGAGAACACGTGCTTCCTCTTCTACCGCGCAGCAGCCTGAGCCCCCAGCAACAGCTCTTACGAGGGGGAGAGGGCGAGGCCGAGGCCGGGGCAGAGCTCAGCCCCGAGCAGCAGTCCCAGAGGTGGAGCCTCATGTTGATTATGATGAGGAGGCTCCAGCCCCAGCAGCTCCGGTGGGCCCAACTCAGGTCCCAGAGGGGTTCATAGCCACCCCAGTTCTTCAGGACGCTCTGGTCAGATTGGTAGGCTTTGTGGAGAGCGTCACTAGAGCGGGTTTGCTTCCAGTAGCACCAGCCACTTCTCAGGCTGGAGGAGGGGTTCAGACTCCTGCTACACGTAAAGCAGGTAGCTCCCCAGGCACAGGTTCCAGTGGTTCAGCCAGCTGTGGCAGTTCAGCCGGGTATTGTGACTCAGACCGGCGATGGAGCGGCTATGTCTTCAGATGCTTTATGGAGGCTTGATAGGTTCTCCAAGCTCTTCAACACCACATTCAGCGGTGCTCCTACAGAGGACCCCCAGGACTTCTTATTCAGCTGCCATGAGATTCTCCGGACTATGGGTATTGTGGAGACCAATGGGGTCGACTTCGCCACTTTTCGTCTAGCAGGATCCGCCAAGACTTGGTGGAGAGACTATTGTTTATCCAGACCAGTAGGGTCGCCATCACTCACTTGGGACCAGTTTGCACAGTTGTTTTTGGAGAAGTTTCTCCCAGTCACTCAGCGAGATGCTCTTCGCAGGCAGTTCGAGCGCCTCCAGCAAGGCACTATGACAGTCACACAGTATGAGACTCGGTTCATTGATCCGGCACGCTATGCTGTTGTTATACTCCCCACCGAGAGAGAGAGAGTGCGAAGGTTTATTGATGGATTGATTTAGCTGATCCGTCTCCAGATGGCTATGGGAGCTGGTAGTGAGATTTCTTTTTAGGAGGCAGCCAATGCGGCCCGTAGAGTTGAGATAGCTCTTGCACGGGGAGGTAGTCATGGGTCAGACAAGAGACCCCGTCATGCAGGTAGATTTAGTGGTACCTCGTCTAGAGGTGGGGATTCTTATGGTAGAGGCCATCCTCTGAGACCCTTTCAGTCAGCCCTACAGGTCTCACATGGTATCAGGTGGTCGTGGCTCTCAGCCGCAGTCTTCTGACCAGCAGCTTTTCAGTTCACCATCAGCACCTATCAGCGCACCACCACTCCATTATTCTCAGCAGCCGAGGGCTTGTTACACGTGTGGCGACACGAGACATATTGCCAGATACTGCCTTCGAGCTTCTGACAGCTCTCAGCAGCAGGGTCCTCGTCCTATGATTCAGGCATCAGGTGATCCACAGGCCGCCCAGCCAGCTAGAGGCGGGGGTAGAGGCCATAGAGGTGGAGGTAGAGATCATAGAGGTGGAGCTCGGACCGCCAGAGGTAGAGGCCAGCCAGCAGCCGATCGTCCCAGAGATATGGTTCAGGGAGGTGGGGCCCAGCCCCGGTGTTATGCTCTTCCAGCCAGGCCAGAGGCTGAGTCTTCAGATGCAGTTATTACAGGTACTATTCTGGTCTGTGATAGGGATGCTTCAGTGCTATTTGACCCTGGGTCTACGTATTCATATGTGTCGTCCTATTTTGCACCCTACCTGGCTATGCCTAGTGATGCTTTGGGTATTCCTGTTTATGTATCTACACCGGTGGGTGATTCTATAGTGGTCGACCGAGTTCATCGTTCTTGTGTGGTAGTGTTTGAGGGTCTTGAGACCCGTGTTGATTTATTGCTCTTAGACATGGTGGATTTCGACGTTATATTAGGGATGGATTGGTTGTCCCCGTATCATGCTATCTTGGATTGTCACGCCAAGACCGTGACCTTGGCTTTGCCAGATTTACCCCGATTGGAGTGGAGAGGGACCCCAGGTCATGCCACCCGCAGTGTTATCTCATATGTGAAGGCTCGACGCATGGTCGAGAAGGGGTGTCTAGCTTATCTGGCGTATGTTCGCGATTCCAGCTCAGAGGTTCCTTCTATTGATTCTGTTCCTATTGTTCGGGAGTTCCCCGAGGTTTTCCCTTCAGACCTGCCGGGTATGCCGCCCGACAGGGATATTGATTTCTGTATTGATCTGGCCCCAGGCACGCAGCCCATTTCTATTCCGCCGTATCGCATGGCCCCGCCAGAGTTGAAGGAGTTAAAGGACCAGTTGCAAGATTTGCTAGAGAAGGGTTTTATCAGGCCTAGTGTTTCTCCTTGGGGTGCGCCGGTGTTATTTGTGAAGAAAAAGGATGGATCGATGAGGATGTGCATTGATTACCGGCAATTGAACAAAGTGACGATAAAGAACAAGTATCCACTGCCGAGGATTGATGATTTGTTTGACCAGCTTCAGGGTGCAAAGGTGTTTTCAAAGATAGACTTGAGATCTGGCTACCATCAGCTGAGGATTAGGGCATCCGATGTCCCTAAGACAGCATTCCGCACTCGGTACGGGCATTATGAGTTCCTGGTCATGTCGTTTGGGTTGACCAATGCCCCAGCAGCATTCATGGAGTTGATGAACCGAGTGTTCAGGCCATATTTGGACATGTTCGTGATAGTCTTTATTGATGATATTCTGGTGTACTCCCGCAGCCAGGAGGAGCACGAGCAGCACCTCAGAGTGGTTCTTCAGACTCTGAAGGATAGTCAGTTGTATGCGAAGTTCTCGAAGTGCGAGTTCTGGTTGAGTTCGGTTGCATTCCTGGGTCATGTTGTATCAGCAGAGGGTATTCAGGTGGACCCGAAGAAGATTGAGGCAGTCAAGAACTGGCCTCGACTAGCATCAGCTACAGAGATTCGGAGTTTCTTGGGGTTAGCAGGTTACTATCGTCGGTTCGTGGAGGGGTTTTCATCTATTGCAGCCCCGATGACCAGATTGACCCAGAAGGGTGCCCAGTTCAGATGGTCGGATGAGTGTGAGGCGAGCTTTCAGAAGCTCAAGACAGCTCTGACTACGGCACCGATATTGGTTTTGCCCACAGGCTCAGGGCCTTATACAGTTTATTGTGATGCTTCCCGTATTGGGCTTGGTGCGGTATTGATGCAGGATGGCAGAGTCATTGCTTATGCTTCGAGGCAGTTGAAGATCCACGAGAAGAATTATCCGGTTCATGATCTAGAGTTGGCAGCCATTGTTCATGCTTTGAAGATTTGGAGGCATTACCTATATGGTGTGACGTGTGAGGTGTACACTGATCACAAGAGTCTGCAGTACTTGTTCAAGCAGAAGGAGTTGAACTTGAGGCAGAGGAGGTGGTTGGAGCTATTGAAGGATTATGATGTTACTATTTTGTATCACCCGGGGAGAGCCAATGTGGTGGCCGATGCATTGAGTAGGAAGTCCGCCAGCATGGGTAGTCTTGCTTATGTTCCGGTCAGCCAGAGACCGCTTGCTTTGGATATTCAGGCCCTGGCCAATCGATTTGTGAGGTTGGACATTTCTGAGCCTAGCAGAGTGTTAGCTTGTACGGTCGCTCGTTCTTCATTATTGGAGCGTATCCGTGATCGGCAGTTTGATGATCCCCATTTGTGTGTCCTGAGAGACACGGTGCAGCGTGGAGGTGCCACGAAGGTGACCTTAGATGATGATGGTGTTTTGAGATTGCAGGGGCGAGTTTGTGTGCCCAATGTCGATGGGATTCGAGAGTTGATCTTAGCGGAGGCCCATAGTTCTCGGTATTCTATTCACCCGGGCGCCGCGAAGATGTATCAGGACTTGCGGCAGCTTTATTGGTGGCGTAGGATGAAGAAAGATATTGTTGCATATGTGGCTCGATATTTGAACTGTCAGCAGGTTAAGTATGAGCATCAGAGGCCTGGTGGTTTGTTTCAGAGGATTGAGCTTCCCGAGTGGAAGTGGGAGAGGATTACCATGGATTTCGTTACTGGACTTCCGATGAATCGGAAGAAGTTTGATGCTATTTGGGTCATTGTTGATAGGCTGACCAAGTCGGCGCATTTTATTCCTGTTGCAGCCACTTATTCATCGGAGATTCGAGGTAAGTGTTTGTTCTAACTTTCGAAGGGTAAAGCTATACTAGAGGATTGAGTCGAGTTTGGAGCATTCGAGGTAAGTGTTTGTTCTAACTTTGGCTTGAGGGAATAGGATTAGGATGTTATTTGCTACTTGCTAAATGTGGAGTACGGTGTATAGGTATGGTGACGGTTATCTATGCACCGGAGTCTAGCATGACCGTGAGTCTTAACTGCTTTTAATTCGAATGACGTGATACAATTACCTGGTTAAATTGATAAATTTCATATAATGTGAACGGTTGAGGAAGAATTGTGATTGGTATATTTTGGAGCGTTGGCTCGAACAAGAATGTGATAGTCGAGAAAGAAGTAATTTACAAGAGGATGTGTTGTGATTATTCCCTTGCCGGGACGTGTAGACTATTATTATGTACTCTCCCTTGCCGAGATATTTGGGCTGTTAGCTGTACCCTTGCCGGGTTAAAGTGTTGTGTTGTCGAATTCCCCTAATGGGGCCTTCTTACAAAGTCAGATATTTTGAACTATAATATGGGATCGTGTGGCACGCCGTCCACTTATATATTATGAAATGGGATCGTGTGGCACGCCGACCACTTATATATTATGAACTGGGATCGTGTGTCACGCCGACCACCTACAAATATATACTATGAAATGGGATCGTGTGGCACGCCGTACCACTTAATATAGTATTGTGAGATCGGATGTGGTTCGTGTTTACTTCTGATAATGTGTTCATCTGT
>NW_017682415.1:6280-9915 GCF_001879085.1 Nicotiana attenuata | reverse complement strand
AGTTTAGATTTCGATGCCAGAACTGCCTGCTAACCTTTTCGCAAAGAGATGTTTGATGTCGATAGCTTCATCAGTAGGTAAACCATTAGCGATCGACAAAGCAACACAGGAAAGAACACGTCCAAGCACTGCTAGGGTAAAGGTCTTGTTAGATCTTTTGGACAACCATCCTAAAAGAGTTAGGATCCAAATCATGGATAACATTACAGGAAAGGTGATCGAGCATTATCAAAAGATTGTATATGACAATCTTCCTAAATATTGCACATGTTGTAGTCATCAAGGACATGACGAAAAATCATGTCGATGGAAAATTCAGGAAACAAAGGAGGTTGCAGATCATACGAGTGAGCATGAAGGGTTACAAAGACTGGGCAAATTACAAGGTGATGCTAGGGACTACTTGAATGCAAAACGACTTGGGCAGTTGGATGTTCAACCAGTTAATGATAATGTAATCGAGGAACAAGGGACACAAGTTGAAGGAGGAAACCATGTTGATATTCAGAATAATGGTGTGGACAAAACTGCTGCTAAACTCTCACAGGCTGTCGTGGTTTCAAAAATTGATAAAGGACCATGTCCACCATCTCGTGATATACCTGCTAAGCGAGCCTTGGCAACAATCTCTAATGTCGTCAATCCAATTGTCGAAGCTTATGACAAATTGGCTAGTGCTGTAAAAATTATGTCATCAAATCCTGCTTCAAGGAATGATATTCAAGATAATACAACTGAAAAAGTTAATCGTATGGATGCTTTGTCAGGTAGAGGTTCAAAAGGTCTTGTTGCTCCTGGGAAAAGTGAACATATTGTAAGTGTTACACAAGCTTTTGATTGTGATGGTAAGTTTGCTCAGTTAACAACTGAAGGAAGTGGAGATCGAGGTATGGTTAATACGCAAAGGTGTAATGTGGAGGCTGCAGAAGTTGGAAATTGTCAGCTGCTAACCTCTGATAATATTGATACTGCCCAGTTTGTAAGCAAAGAAAAAAGTGGTAATAAGAGTGTTTTGATAGAAAGTAAATATAGGAATATAGGTGAGGATGATCATGGAAGGGATACGATCAATAATGAAGAGGAATGGAACGTGGTTTCAGGTAGAAAATCACCCACAAAGCAAGGGGGTTCAGCAGAATTACAGAACATAGGTGTTCGACGAATTGTCTCTGAAGTTGAGCAGCAGAAAACCCCAAGGCTAATCTCTGACAAAGTCGATGCATCCCAGTTTTCAAGGATCGAAATAGTTGGGAATAAGAGTTTGTTAATGGAAAGTAATGTCGTGAATGTTATTGAGGATGATAGGAGATGTGATAAGCATGAAGAGGAAGAAGTTTGGAACGTCGCAGCTAGTAGGAAATCTCCCATGAATAAAGGGGGTTCACCAAAGTTACAGACCATTGGTGTTCGACCAAATGCCCTTAAATGTAATACCAGCTCAAATGTCTTAGATGTTCTTGCAGATGCTGGGGACATTGAAGCTGCAGGTGATTCTCCACAAGTTGGTAAAGAACTGCAGCAACACAAAGCGTCAGCTACTGGCAGCAGTTGTCAACAAGTTGTCCAAACAACACACCCTCAAGGTCATGCTGCTGGGCAATTGTCTCGAACTGTTGGTAATGCTTATGATGGTCTTACGAGTGCTGCTTACTTAGCAAATGCTAAGATCGATCATGATTCAAAAATGAAGAAAGGACAGCTTGTGGTTGTCGACAACACAGTTGCACATCAGTCAGCAACATTGCTACACCAGTCACACAGCTCCTATGTTCCCACATTGCAATTTTCCAGTCCTCGAGTGGAGAAAATCATCAAAGATACTCAGGTTGCCATGATGTTGAATGCCAATCCCATGATCAAGCAACCTGTTGTCACTTTGAATACATCAGCTCAAGAAATTCCTTCCCAAAGTGGGGAGTCTTTTGGTGAACATGAGGAGGATTCTGGACAGCAACTAATGTCAACAGGTAATAATCAACAACCACACACAGCTAAGATCTCAATTTCTCAAGCATCCACAAATGAGTTAAGTGCCTCTAAGGATCAACAAGGTGTGACCAGTGCAATTGTAGTTAAAAGCAAGACATGGGCTGATCGAGTTGAAGAGCAGGAAGACATAAATGATCTTGATTTCGGCCATTCCAAGCAACAGCAAATTGCAGTAGTTGATGCTACTGGAAGCTCAAGTGCAATGGCTACAAATGTTTTGGTTTCAGATCAAGACCGGGCACTACTGGATACCTTGGGCAGTCCAAAACCTCAAAGATGTGCATACTCAACTGGCTCAAAAACGACTTCACAAAAGATAAAAGCAAAGAGACATGAGTCAAGTAGTGCAAAGAGAGTAAAGAGGCAGGAACCATTACAGATGATTTTACAAGAAGAAGATAATCAAAAATTAGAGCTCAACTTACGTCTTGATATTTATAATGAAGCAGAAGAAGATGAATTAGCAGCCACAAGTGGAGATTTCTCTCCTAAGCATAGTAAAATGAAGGAGGCTAATCAAGGAGTAACACTCAGACAACTTCCAATGAGAGCTGCAAAGCAAAAAGGGGTTGCCTCTGCCACATCTACGAGGTCCAATAGATCGGAGAAGAAATGAAGAATTTTGAAGATTACTTGAAGATAGGTAAAGAAGATTTTAAGGAAGTCCAAATTTGAAGAATTCACAAGTTTGGTAAATGAGGGGCAAGACTATAAGTTTTACATGGTTTTAGTTTATCATTTTCAAAGCGTCCTCATTTGTAATAGCGTCGTAGAGTGTGTTATAAACTCTATGGCGATCATAGAATATTTGGTTCTTTCAAGTTCCTATTTTTTACATGCTTGCTAGAAGATGAGGCTTTTTCTTTGCCTCAATAGGATTAGTAAGGTAAGGTCCATGCCCCCCTTACATGTACTCTTCCTATGTGGTTCGTTTTTTCTTTTTTAATATTAATAAAACTAGCCCTAGGCACCTGCCTAGTGGATTTGCTAAAAAAAAAAACAACATTACTGATAATGTGGATGTAGGTGGGAGTACTAAGGAGATGGATGTTAACAATATTGATCCAGGGGGAACAGAGGATTATATTAAAAGGTTAAAAGATGCAGACAATACTGATGTTATTCCAAACCAGGTTCAACAGAAAAAGGAGGGAACAGAAGTCACTTTAGCACCTCAAATTATCAGTCAGAAATCAGTAATGTCAATGAAGGTGGTTGATAAGTCAGGTGATAAAGGGGAAGAAGGTGCAGGCAATGACATGGATGAAGAATCTACAGCTCAAAATTTTCTTAATATTGCCAAGCAAGGAGATCTATCCCCCAGACAAATTGACCAAGTTAAATCTGCAGCCAAAGGAAAAAAGAAGCAACCGAAAGACAATCAAAATGCTCCAACAGGTGGAGTTCAAACAAGAAGAACCCTGTCCAAATCTATTAACCACTGATGGATGCAATCATATGGAATGTCAGGTCTGTAAATACTATGCAGGCATTTGAAAGACTGATTCTTATGCATAGACAGCATCATTTTGAATTTATAGGAATTCTGGAACCAATGCAACAGTCTAACAAAGTGGAAGGATATAGAAGAAGGATAGGGCTTGCTCAAGCAGTAGTGAATGTGTCAAACAAAATATGGGCATTTA
>NW_017682415.1:0-4249 GCF_001879085.1 Nicotiana attenuata | reverse complement strand
AGCAGTGCTGTGGGTGGTCAAAGTAGGCATTGGGCATCATGGTCTACATTATGTATGCCATGTGAAGAGGGAGGAATAGGATTCAGGTCACTTCATGATGTGTCTAAAGCTCTCTTTTGCAAACTATGGTGGAATTTCAGGACTAAACCAAGCCTATGGAGTGCATTTATGTGTCAGAAGTACTGCAAGAAACTAAATGCAGTAATTGTGCCATGGAGGGAAGGATCTCATGTATGGAGGAAGATGCTTGAGTGTAGAGACTTAATAGAACATCAGATCATTTGGAAGTTGAGAATGGGATCTTCTATGTTTTGGTATGATAATTGGACTGGATTGGGAGCCCTTTATTTTCTAGTACCACAGAATTTTGGTATTGATGAAGATATAATCAATGTGACTGATTTAGTGTTCAATGGAGCATGGGATACTAATAGGCTACTGCAGATTCTTCCAGAAGATTTAGCTATGCACATTATAGAGAGGATTACTCCTCCCTTCCAGCAGAATGTTCTTGATGTTCCCTTTTGGATGCTTGAAACTAGAGGCAATTTCTCTGTAAAGACAGCATGGGAATATTTGAGAAGGAGAGAAGATCCTAAGGTAGCTTATAAGATGATATGGGTGAAGGGGCTTCCTTTCAAAATTTCTTTCTTTATGTGGAAAGTTTGGAAAGCTAAATTACCTCTGGATGATTTCATGAAAAAGATTGGATACCATATGCCATCTAGGTGCTGGTGTTGTGCTGAGCCTAAGGAGGAATCACTTGTGCACCTGTTCTTTTCATCTAAAGCTGCAGAAGCTGTATGGAAATATTTCCTACAGAGATCAGGCATTGCTGTACAGGGGTTGTCATTACACCAGGCTATAATTAAATGCTGGACTGCACCAGTGGTGCAGAGGTTGAAGCCAGTGATGCAGGCTCTACCATCATGCATAGTTTGGGAACTTTGGAAGAGGAGGAACAGCCTGAAACATGGGGATGCAGTCTCAGTGAGTAGGGTTATTTACCAAGTGTCAACTAGCCTCCAATACTTGGTAAAGTTAAGAAAGCCTGGACTAAGGGTTCCTCATAGATGGAGTGACTTACTGCTAATGATGGAAAACTATACACCTAGGCTCAAATATTACAAAGTGATATGGGAATTTCCTCAACAGGGTTGGATCAAAGTTAACAGAGATGGGGCATCAAGAGGGAACCCAGGCAGGAGTGCTATTGGTGTATGCTGTAGAGATGAGGCTGGAGAGGTAAAATATGCAATGGGAAAGAAAATTGCTGAAGGATCAAATAATGAAG
This sequence comes from Nicotiana attenuata, assembly GCF_001879085.1. NCBI lineage: Eukaryota > Viridiplantae > Streptophyta > Magnoliopsida > Solanales > Solanaceae > Nicotiana > Nicotiana attenuata. Next base: position 2,955 of record NW_017682415.1, on the reverse strand, counting down.
CTGAAGCTGTAGCAATCCTGGAGGCTTTAAGGATATGCAGAGATAAAAACTACTCTCAAGTTTGGTTGCAAACTGACTCCATGTTGATGAAAAGCATTATAGAGAACACCATTGATTCAGGTACATACAAGAAGATTCACATAAAAAATGGAGTCAGTCGATTTGATTTGAACAAAAATGAAGAAGACAGTAGAGAGAAGGAAGAGAGAGGAGGTCGATATTACCTAGGGCGGAAACAGGTGGAAATGAAACGACAAGAAGATACATATGGGAAGCTAGGTGTAATGAAGGGGTGTATAGTGGGATACACGCGTACATTAGGAAATGTGAGAGTGCAGGGGTTATATTTGCAAATATGAGTATTTTGGGCTTATAGGGGTTATGCATGCAAACCGGTATAACTGGGCCTGCATATGAAATTGGTGGACCCAGTAATGCAGGACTGGGTTTTATGAAATGGGTAATTATGGGACTAATGTGGCTACTTTTGCAAGTTGAGGAGTTTGGAGACATTACAGTAGGCTGTGGCTATTTCTGCAAAGCAGTAGCAATTTTAATGGGGCTGATACAGGGGAGGTTGTTTGTGCAAATCAGTAGCACTCACGCACTGTGGCTTAAATTGCAATTTGCAACAGGTCATGGCTATTTCTGCAATTCATGCGTTTGGGCTGGAGGTGTAATTTGGAGGCTATCGGCGCAAAGTGTTCTTTTGGGCTGGCCGTGTCTCCTTCTTTGTGGAGTGGGCTGCTGTGATTTATTTTCTTGGACTAGTTTTGACGCAATTTTGAGTAGAATTTTTGTGATATCAATTTTGAGTATAATGCTCAATTTTGATAATAGGTCTTATGTAGAATTATATTTCCTTTTCGTATATCCGTTAGGATTTTATGACACTGTGCTTGTTTTGTTATATTTATAAATAAAAACCAGCCCTAGGCTCTGCCTAGTGGATTGCTTAAAAAAAAAAAACCCTAAACCCAAACCAAAACCGGGCGAAGAATTTTCTCCTCCTCTCTACTTTCTCTCTCTAACTCGTCTTCCTCGCGCCTAGGGCAGCCATGGCTGCTGCGACCTCTCCCCAACCTTTGGTTGTGGGAGAGGTAACACAAACGACTCAACAAACAGTGACAAACAATCACCCAAAGCAAACCTACGCTGCGTTATTGCAACAGAACAAAGTTGCTGCTGCTGCGTCGTCAAAACTGGAATTATATCCAGTGCATATGGTTCATGGTGAACCAACGATACAATTCACTGTCGCAGAGGTGAATTCTTTTACTATCGAGGAGGGGCTGCATCAAGCGGTGATTTTAAAATTCTCTTACGGAAAACCAGAAATTCAAGAATTGCGACAGATTCTTCCAAAACAACTCGACGTTAAAGGATATTGCAATATCGGACAGCTCGAATATCGACATGTTCTCGTTAGGTTTGATTTATTTGAAGATTATGTTCAAGTTCTTTCACGATCAACAGGTTTTGTAAAGTCGAAAGGAGACGATTTCTTTTATAGAACTTTTCCATGGACGATAAGCTTCAATCCTCGCGAAGAAACTACAAAAGCAGTAGTTTGGATTTCCTTGCCAGAATTGCCTGCTAGCCTTTTCGCAAAGAGATGTTTGATGTCGATAGCTTCATTAGTAGGTAAACCATTAGCGATCGACAAAGCAACGCAGGAAAGAACACGTCCAAGCACTGCTAGGGTAAAGGTCTTGTTAGATCTTTTGGACAACCATCCTAAAAGAGTTAGGATCCAAATCATGGATAACAATACTGGAAAACTGATCGAGCATTATCAAAAGATTGTATATGACAATCTTCCTAAGTGTTGCACATGTTGTAGTCATCAAGGACATGACGAAAAATCATGTCGATGGAAAATCGAGGAAAGCAAGGATGTGGCAGAGCATATGAATGAGCATGAAGGGTTACAAAGACTGGACAAATTGAAAGGTGATGCTAGGGACTACTTGAATGCAAAACGACTTGGCCAGTTGGATTTTCAACCAGGAAAAGATACTGTAATCGAGGAACAAGGGACACAATTTGAGTTAGGCAATCATGCTGATATTTAGAAGGATGTTGTGGGCAAAACTGTTGCTGAATGTTCACAGGTTCCAGTGATTTCAAAAATTGATAAAGGACCATGTCCACCATCTCGTGATATACCTGCTAAGAGAGCTTTGGCAACTGTCTCTAATGTTGTCAATCCAATAGTGGAAGCTTATGATAAATTGGCTAGTGCTGTCAAGATCATGTCAACTGGTACAAAGATTGATGATCGAGGTGATGTAGTTGAGAAAGGCAATGGTTTAACTCCTTTGTCACCCGGATTTTCAAAGACTGAGCATATTGTGATTTCTTCACAAGCAGTAGATTGTGATGATAACAATGTTCATCTTCATAGTAAAGGAGTTGGTGATCGAGGTGAACTTAATACACAAAAGTGTAATATAGAGGCTGCAGAAGTTGGAAATCAACAGTTGACAACCTCTGATAAACTTGTTGCTGCCCAGATTCTAAGCAATGAAAAGAGTGGTAATAGGAGTGTTTTGCCAGAAAGTAAAAATGGGAAACTAATACCTGATGATAAGGGAAGGGATATGATCAATAATGGAGATGGTTTGAACGTGGTAACAGGTAGAAAATTTCCCACAAAGCAAGGGGGTTCGCCAAAAACACAGAACACAGGTGTTCGACGAATTGCCTCTGAAGTTGATGAACAACCAAAAGATGCTGGACAACCTTCTGACAGGGAAGCTGCTGCCCAGTTTTCTCGAATTGAAAAAGAAGGGAGTAAGAGTATATTGGAGGAAAGTACAACTGGGAAGTTAAAAATTGATGACAAGGGAGGTGATTTGAATAAAAAGGGAGGTGAATGGAATGTGGTAACACATGGAAAATCCCAAACAAAAAACCAGGTATCACCAAAACGTCAGAACAAAGGTGTTCGAC
>NW_017682414.1:3971-9919 GCF_001879085.1 Nicotiana attenuata | reverse complement strand
TTGCGGCCGCAGTCCATTTGTTGCGGTCCGCAGAGAGGGGATTCAGAGAGCTAGGATTTTGGAGGTTTCAAGACACCGCGGTCCGCGGTCCATTTGTTGCGGTCCGCGATGAAGCCACCGCGGCCGCGGTGCATTTTATGGGGTCCGCGGTGGCTGGATTCGGAGAACAAAGAATTGAAGCTAAACGCCCCATCGCGGCCGCTGTCCATTTCTTGCGGACCGCAATACCTCTGTTAGGGGTATTTTTGTCCAGAAAATTCGTCCTTGTATAAATACTTCTTTTTCAGATTTTTAGGGTATCTTTATCTTAGCTGAGCACGTGCAGGCCATTTTGGACCTATTTTGAGTAATTTTATAGCTAGTTCAACAATGAACTTCAAATATTAGCTTGTAATTATATTATATGGGTTATTTTTCAACTAAATATCTGATTTCTTCCATTATTATGAGTAGCTAGACCTATTAGCTAGGGTTGTGGCTCAACCCTAGTGTGGGTATTTGATGGATCTTTTGTTTTAGGGCTTAGATGTTTATGGGTGGTTGATATTTGAACTGATTTGTATTTTCCATGTTGAATTAGTGGTTGCAAATACTAATTTGTGCCTTTTTTATTTGGGCTCTTCTTGAGAAAGAGAGCTTGAGTCTAGGAAAATCAGTCCAACAAGAAATTGGGGCGTATTCAAGATATTGATAGCCCCAATTAAAGGGTTAAATCTAGAGATAGTAATACCCGACTTGAGCCTATATTGCTAGCACAATTTTGACACCCAATTGGTCTTGAGAAAGTCAATTATGGCAAAGTCACTCAAGCAACTGAGAGGTATAGATTGAGCAGTGTCGTGCATTTGCTATATCGCAATCCCAAACATAACAACTTTGCCTTAGGCTTTAGAACCCGTCAAGTATTCACCTAGGAGAAAGTCACTTCTCTAGTGCCTCGTTAACCATTTAGAACCTTACAAGCATTTATACTTAGCTTAATTCCGCACATCATTAGTATAAAATTAGAAGTAAAAAACAAACAATTATGATTGGAAGTGTAATCAAGCGCACTACACACTGCTAGTTTAGATAGGAATCCAACTCCAAACATTCTAGCTCCCTGTGGATTCGATCCCGACCTTCTCGGGTAAAAGCTGCATCGACCGCTCTTGCCACTTTGTAGTGGTGTAGGGTTGGACCCGATCAGTATCCTGAACCGGCATATGATGTGGTCCCAGATGAAGTCAATAACTTCTTTTTCTCTGACCTTCTCGAAAGCCTGTGCTTCCACCCACTTAGAAAAATAATCAGCCATAAACAAAATAAACTTAGCTTTACCTGGGGTCGTCGGTAGGGGTCCGACTATATCTATTCCCATTTCATGAAAGGCCAAAGGGATATGATCGAATGGAGTTGTTCTCCGGGCTGATGGATCATCGGTGCAAATCAGTGGCACTTATCACATTTTTTGACAAATTCTTTAGTATATTTTTCCATGCTATCCCAATAGTAACCTGCTCTGATGATTTTGCGAACCAAAGACTCGGGGGGGAGTGATTCCCACAAGTGCCTTCGTGGATCTCTCGAAGATCATAATCGGTGGCCCCCAACACCAAACATACTGCCAATGGCCCATCGAATGTTCTTCTTTATAATGTTCCATCTTTATCTAATGCAAACCTAGCAGCTTTGGTTCGTAGGGCCCTTGATTCTTTATGATCCGATGGGAGTTTTCCATTCTTCAGATAGTCAATATACTTATTCCTCCAGTCCCACGTTAAACTTGTTGAATTTATCTCGGCATGGCCCTCTTCAACCACAGACTTTGATAATTGGACAACCGTCCCCGGGACGATGTCATCTTCTTCAATCGAGGATCCCAGATTAGCAAGTGCATCGGCCTCGCTATTTTGTTCTCGAGGCACATGATTCACAGTCCACTCCTTGAAGCGGTGCAGAGTTACTTGTAGCTTATCCAAGTACCGCTACATTCTATCCTCTCGAACCTCAAAACTTTTATTTACTTGGTTTACCACAAATAGAGAATCGCACTTGGCCTCGATGACCTCCGCTCCCAAGCTTTTAGCTTGCTCGAGACCTGCAATCATGGCCTCATACTCGGCCTCATTGTTATTCAGTCTAGAAATTTTAATAGATTGTCTAATGATATTACCCGTGGGTGGCTTCAAGACAATGCTAAGCGCAGACCCCTTCACATTCGACGCACCGTCTGTGAAAAGGGTCCATACCCCCGATGATGTACCCGAACTTAGCGGGCGTTCTTTCTCCACTTCGGGTACGAGGTGATAACAACACGATAGGGGTCTAAGAACTACAAAAGAAAATCAAGAAACGTGCGGAAGCTAAAAGAAAATAAAGAAACGAAAAAAGGCGGAAATTAATGATAGATTGAATTCAAGAAAGAGTTTCTTGAATTCAAGAAGTCTATTCTTGAAAATTAATCCTAACAATAACAATTAGCTAACGAAGAACTAATCGCCTTTGGTAGAGGTTAAAAATAAGAGATAGATTGTGAAACCCGACCCTTTAGAATAACAAGAACAACAATAAGCCTAAACTTATCACCTTTCTTGAATACCTAGAAGTGATCTAAGATTTGAAGAATTTATCTTACCACCTTAAGTTGAGTCTTGAAGGTTGAAGAATAAATCCAAGAGTAGCCACACACAAGAGTGCAAGAAAAATCTCACAATTTTTTTTGATAATAGTCTGAATAATCTAAGTCTAAAAACAAAGAAGACACCCCTTATATAGGTAGTAGGGGTCACGAAATTAAGCCTAAAAAATAAGGAAATAATGTCCTAAACTACCTTGGACAACAAGTCCAACTACCTTAGGAAAAGGAAAATACTAGGAAGCGAAAACCAAGTCACTCTTGGAAATTAATTCCAAAAATCTTAGTAAAAGGAAGATATAACCTTAAATAACTAGGAAAGCAATAAATATAGTACCAAAATATATGAAAATAAGTCTCAAACCAATCTTGAAGGAAATTTGCAAGCAACTTGGCAACAACTTGTACTCAACATCTAGCACGACTATTGTACCTTTCTTAGACATCTAGTAAGTCCCTTTTATGTTATAAAAACGTGGCTTTATGTAGGACTTCATGGGCTGCAAGTTTGGACACATTTTAGGTGCCAAATTGGTCCAAAAGTGGACTGATTAGGACCTTCTTCAAAGGATGTCTCTTGAGATCCAATACTCCTCTTCTTGGACATAAATTTTAGCCATAAAATAATTGTAACACCTAGCTAATTCACAACCTTTATCCTTGAGCTCTTCTTCCTCCCAATTAACAACTTCTTTATTTGCACTTGAAGTCTAATGACCTTGTTTTGCAGCTCTTTAGCTTGACATCTTGTTAAAGGCTCTCATTGAGATTCCAAAGCTTCATCTTTGTCCTTGAATAGAGTTGAGCTTCCTACAATGCGATTATTCCCCTCTTCTTGAAGAAAAATCGTCCTCGAATTTCGACTTTGCAAGAAAAAGAAGACAGGCACTAGTGAATGGCATCTACTAATATGAAAAAATGGTAGCTATAAAACAAGATAGTGACCATGTGTCCACTTAACCCAATTAATCCTAATAGGTGTATGTACTCCCTTATAAAGCATATTGACATCACCCAATAAATTTTATGTTCACTTAGATTAGTCCAATAAAAACCTCTCTTAAGGTAGTCAAAAAATGTGCATGACAAAGAAATTACAAAAGATTGGTCATGCATCCATTTAAAATAAGTATCTCTACCACATGAATCAAATAAGACACTTTTATGATATAGCCAAGTATCAATTATAAATCTCATGGATTCTTCTACATGTAAGTTATTCAAAGAAGCACATAAATTCTCAAGAAGGTTAGAAGAACCCATAATTCCCAAAATAAAAGCTTCAATACATTCAAGCCCAAGATTATAATTTTCCCTAATAATATTTCCAACATCAATGGATTCTAAACAATTGCTCAAACTGTCACAGAAAGAGTCATAGATAGGTTCATGAAAGAGTACTTGATCACAAGCGTCACAATAATCATGCATATCCTCTGTACTAGTAGCAAACGCTTTTACAAGCTCACAGTCAACATGGCTTAAAGAATAACTCCCCATCACACAAAAAAAAGCATGTTCTAGCAATTTATCACATGAAAGCTCACTAGACACTTGAATAAGAGAAGAAGAAATATTTAAATCATTCACAAGCCTCTTCTCATAAGTTTCATGCCTCCTTCTACCAAGTTGGAATTCATAATTATCTATGTCATACTTAATGTCAAAAGGAAATAAATTATGCTTGCACTTGAACTTAGATATTACAGTTAGTGACTTGATTTGCATCAAAATATCATCATCCACAAAAATTATAAAGTCACTAACATAAGAATTAAGAGTATAGTTCATCACCTCCAAAAATACCTTAGGTGTTCTAGAAAGGCCAAGAATGTGAATAAACCAATTAAGCATACCATACTTGGATTTTATTTACTAATGGAACAACATCACCTTGTATTCTTTTATGCAATGATTCCAACTTAGCAATCGCTTTTGGAAACTCCATGCCATAAACCTGTAAATAAGAATCAAAGTAGTCAAAATATTTGATAACAAAGAATTTAATTTTATCTTCCACCATCCAACAAGAATTGATTTCGCCAAATGCATATTGGAATCCAATTGGATCATTTGCCACCATCTCTTGCGTCTCACCTATCCTTTTAGAAGGTTTTTCAACACGTGGCTGCACAAAAATACAAGAACTAAAACAAGAAAGAGTTAATGGGTTAGGAAGTAAAGAACATATTTTCTTACTTACACTCTCTTTGGCTTTTATCTCAAGACTAACTTTTTCCTCACCCTTGACCTATTTTCTCTCACTAAAGTTTTCTTCGTTTTCTTCACTCAAACCCTCTTGTTTTTCTCTCTCTACCTCATAGACTTTTTTATCTAATTGCCTTCTCTCCTTTCTTTTCCCTCAAGCTCACTTTTTTTCTCACTTGACATCCCATTCTCTCCACTCAATACAGCCTCTCCATTTTCCACTCTTGGGATGTCGACATGCACTCCCTTACTCCTCTCATTCTTTTCTCTCTCATAATTTTCTATATTTTCTTTAACAGTCTTTTCATCTTCACAAATTTGTGAGGGAGTCAAAGGCCCAAGAATGAGTTTCTGCCCGTTAATTTCAAAATAGTATCTATCTTTTTCCATGCTATTTGAAGCTCTTTATAGTCATACCATGGCTTTCCCAACAAGATATTGTTGGCCCAAGATCATTTGAAGTTTTGAAGAATGACAAACGAACTCAGTGAAGGACCAGGTTCATCTAAGGAGACACAGTTGTTATGGCCCACACACATGAGATGCACGTGAAGAAGATAAGTCCTTGAGATCAAGCAGCAATATCTTGATGAATATCTTCTGAACTGATCGAAAAGATTGCATATAGGATAAGGAGTTGAAGTCTCCTTATGAAAAGAGAATTACATCCGAATCAAGAATATGGATTAGGAGTTAGAGTTGTTCTTGGACTCGAATTGTCAAAGGATCCACAATTCAAGTTCTTATCAAACTCTGATTACTAACTCTATAAATATAACGATTGTTCTCTTTTACAGGTGATTGCACATAAGCTGAAGTTAAACCAAATTGAGAGCAAAAGAGCTAGGCGATTGTTGCAAGCAATTTGTGTGTGATACAAGTGTGCAAATCTGAAGCTACAAGAACTAAGTGTGAAGAACCAACTCCATTGTATCTTTCTTTATTTCTAGTTCAATTGTAGTAGGTGTTTTAACATTGTACCTTTCCAGCTTTCTTAGAAGCAATTGTATTAGGTGCATTGAGTATTCAAGTTAGAGTTAACTTGAAAGTGTCGCAACAGTTGAGGCTGTGTGCTACACTGGGATTAGAGCTAATCCTTAGGTTTACAAAGAGTTTTGTAAAT
>NW_017682414.1:0-736 GCF_001879085.1 Nicotiana attenuata | reverse complement strand
TAAAGCTTAATAAAGGTTTTTTAATAAAAGAACATTGTGTGTGAAAGAGAGTGTGCATGAGTATTTATGAAACTACATTCTTTCTGAGAGACAGGAACAAGAAGATGAAGCCATTAGACTAGTCAAAGATCTGGCTGAATCATCAGCTCAGGTCAAAGTGGTACCTGCAGAAGGAACAGGTGATAGAACAGGTTCATCCTTATAGGGCAACCTGACAGGGGAAGAAATCAAAAGGGAACTGACATAAACCCCTTAAAGAACTTGCTCATGAACTTGTTCCTCATCAAATTGATGAAACATCAAACAGAAGCCAGTTGGTTGTAAAGCCTTACAAGTATCAAAGTTCTCATCTCATTGAGAACATTCTCACTGATCCAACTTCTGGAGTCAAAACCAGATCACAATTAAAGAATCTGTGTGCTTTTGATACCTTCTTATCTATTATTGAACCTAAAAATATTTCTGACGCTTTGCAGGATGCAGATTGGGTAAATGCAATGCAGGATGAGCAAAACCAGTTTGAAAGAAGTCAAGTTTGGCACCTAGTTCCTAGACCCAAGGACAGATCAGTCATTGGTACCAAATGGGTCTTTAGGAACAAACTTGATGAAGATGGAACTGTCACAAGGAACAAGGCAAGATTGGTAGTCCAAGGCTATTGCCAAGAGGAAGGGATAGACTATGATGAGACCTTTGCCCCAGTTGCAAGACTAGAGGCAATCAGACTCCTCATTGC
>NW_017682413.1:0-9923 GCF_001879085.1 Nicotiana attenuata | reverse complement strand
CTGCATTTAGAAACCATGCCTATAGGACTATTTTAACTTCTGCATATTCAAACTATGTTTAGAAGCCATGCCTATAGGGTATTTTAATGCTGCAAACTATGTTTAGAAGCCATGTCAATAGGACTTCTTATTCAACTTCATATAGATAACCTGTCTATAGGGATCATCTAAAATTCTGCACATTTGTCACCGTAGATATCATGTTTTAGGACCCAATTGATTATAACTCAATAGCATGCTAAAATCAGTAACATACAGAAATCATGCCTATAGGGGTTCATAAATACAATCCTGATTCGTTTCCACTCACATGCAATGTTAGGTATCATGTCTATAAAGGCCTAAAAATCAGCAACACATAGAAATCATGCCTATAGGGATTCTTAAACAAATCTGATACGCTTCGTTCACAGTCAATGTTAGATATCATGCTCCTAGGGATTAAAATCAGATACTATTACCTACAGAATCTGTAACCAGTCTAATTTAATTTTGACCATTCTGAACCTCTTTTCAATAATCTGATTCCCTTGCTTAATAAGGTTTAGCAAGCCTGCCTATAGGATGTCAAACAATTCGTTTTGAGTTCTACTATATTACCACCTTCTGAACTAAGTAGATATTATGCCTATAGGACCCCGTCTAAACACTTAGGCAAACCTTAGGCAATATAAATACAATTGAACTCGCCTCTGTTATTTGTTTAAGTGTTACAATCAGTAGGCAAGCCCGATTCTGTTTCCTAACTGAGTCATGCAATAAGCCAGGCCTGCTACAATACAACAATCTCTTCTTCCCTCAAGCATATTTTTAGAATCAGACCTTACTCATTTGTTTAAGTCATGCTATTGGATTGTTTGTGTTTTGAGGAGGTATACTTGAGCCTTCTATGTTTATGTGTTTCCCCTCTAATGTGCAATCTTTATATATTTTGTATGTCGCCTTAGAATTTTTTACCTTTGGAACCTCAAATAAGCCTAACATCCCTCCCTTTTAGGATTAGTAGTCCTAAGTGCCTCCGGTACTGATAGGAATAGGACGGGTAATAGCATGCAATAAGTGATCGAGACCGATCCGCGCTTTAATACCTTAATGGGGTGGGAAGGGTAGATATGGATATGATGACCGGTGCGTTAATACCACGTGTAGCCCCTCTCTTGAGGAGTGATTACCGGGTATTGCATTGATGTGATCTATATTTTTAATAAACCTAGGATCCCCTTCTTTTATTCTTTATTCTCTTTTAGTATTGTAATTCCTTATTTAAAGATCAGCTCTTTTAATTATTCTTTCAAACTTTTTCTACTTCTGAACCATTATGTATTGAGATCCCCTCTTATTTGAGCCTTATCTGCTTCTATGTTAATTGCACCTCAAATTCACAATAATAGTCTGGCCGGGAACCACACTAGTGGATCCTGAGGGGTGCCTAACACCTTCCCCTTGGGATAATTTCAAGCCCTTACCCAATCTCTGGTTATTCAAACAAGCTTAGAATTGAATCTCTATTGGTGTTCTGATGCACCTTAATCATTAGGTGGCGACTCTTCAAATGCAAACCCAGTTCCCAAAAGGAACGAGTTGTCCATCCAAATGTCATAAACCCGATTTCGCGAGAAAAAGGGGGCGCGACAGCATGGCGACTCTGCTGGGGAATTTTAGGCTTTTACCATTTCAGACTATTATTGTGAATTTATACCTCTTTATGTGTAGTTACGTGTTTAATTCCTTTAAGCATTCGATTCCCTTTTCAATTGCGCAACTAACTTGTCTTTTGTTTCTTTCCTTTTCTACATTCTTTTACTACTGCTTGAAATTATGGAACTATTGCATTTACTGCTTCCTTAACGTGCAAATACGTGACAACATGTCTTTAATTATTTATTGCACTGTTATGCTCAACATCATATTCCACTCGTGCCAAACAAATACCATAGCAACTCTTATAATGAGTGGTTGCGCTCTTCCTATATTATCTCCCCCTAAATCCGGGAAAGGCATATTTGCGGTAAAACCAGTCGATCAACGGTGTAGTCGACGGTTCCGTGCCTTTCCCCCTTGAGTTGTCCGCTCAAGGGTACCAGTCTAAAACCCCATAGAAACCTTACTCTGTTCAACTGTGCATGCATCATGGTCAAACCTAGCCGAGTGAGTTATATTGTCCGCATAATGACTCTTTAAGATGGCCTTGTCCAAAGTCCACTGGGTTTTCCTAAAACCCAAACGGACATCGTCACGTTCTGTGCATTTATTTTGAGAACTAAATGATTTTGTGCCAATTGTTGATATTAAATAGTCAAGTCTGGTGGGGGTAAGGGCCTAACCTTATTTGTCTTGCAGAAATATGAGGCGCAAAGTCCCCAGATTCGGCATGGTCACCAATATCCACCCAAAACTACTAAGTTGGTGGAATGATCTTCACTCTAGAGATCAGACTCTTGCTCGGAAATATTTGGGAAACCTACCTTCTCTCCTGGAAATCCAACCCAACAACGAGATCATAGAAGCTGCTACTTTGTTCTGGGATTGTGAGAGGTCCGTATTCCACTTCGGGGACATTGAAATGACACCATTACTAGAAGAAATAGGAGGATTGGCCGGTATACCATGGGAAACTCCGGGTTTGTTAATGCCTGAGAACCGCAAGGGCAAGGGTTTCCTCAAAATGATGGGTTTGAAGAAGAATCCAGAACTGACATATTTGAAAGAATCCTACATCCCTTTTGATCATTTGTACGAGAGGTACGGTCACAGCAAATCCTACCGTGCCTATCCTGACGAGTTTGCCATCACATCATTAGGGCATATTCACCGAAGGGTCTTTGTATTCGTGTTTTGTTTCCTGGGGTTGATTGTGTTTCCAATGAAGAAAGCAAGAATCCACACCAGATTGGCCATGGTAACTAAGATCTTAATGGAAGGAATTGGTGGGCAACCATTCAGCATTGTGCCCATGATCATTGCGGAAATATACCGAGCCCTAGAAAAGTGTAAATAGGGAGCCAGTCACTTTGAAGGCTGCAATTTGCTACTTCAACTTTGGCTCATGGAGCATCTATAAAAGGGTGAATACCGACAAGAGATTCAGCGAAGGGACTTGGATGATCACATCGCTTTCCACCACCCAAAGCGAATGAATTATATCCCTGATAAGTTTGCTCAGCCAGAGAATGCCAAAAGTTGGTTCAAACTGTTTGATAATTTGACCAAGGAGCAGGTACAATGGATGTTCAAGTGGTTTCCGACCGAGGAGTTCATCGCCCGATCCAGGGATGTACCTTTCCTGATATTGATCGGGTTGAGAGGAACGAACCCTTACGTCCCTCTCCGGGTTATGAGGAAAGAGGGTAGGAAGCAGGTTATACCAAGGGTTGACAAGATGAATCACTTCCGGGCTGACTTCCAGGATGATGATAGTCCCTACAAGTGCCAAGCTCAGCATATGTGGCACTGCAAGATCGTCGTGGGGAGGGATACCATCGAGCCAGATAGATATCACGTTGGGTGTGCTCCATACTATTCAGGCTGGTTGGAGGATAAGCATGATGGCCTGGGCCAGCCTGGGTTTGTTCGAGATCACAGGATCATAGATGAAAAAGCCGAGGCACAGGTCGAATACAACCAACTGTGCAAGAGGATCCGAGAGTGCGAAAGCGAGCACCATGAGATACAAGAAGCCAATCAAAAGTTGATTGAGGAATGGAAGGACATGGCTGTCAGTGCCAACAAGCGACTGGGATACTTAGAGCGAGGCATAGTGGAGTTGGAGAAGAAATTTCTCAAGAGGGTCGAAGATTGCCAAAATGCTAAAGGAAACGAAGGCGGACATCTAGCCAGAGCCTACCTGTTGATGGGACTTCGCGAGCTAGGAAAGCTGTTCGATGGAGCTAGGGATGCCGAATCTGGGGAAGGTCCTTCTGGGACCAAATAGATAGGAGTTTTCTTCTTTTTATGAAATGTAATAAGGCCAATGGCCACTAGCGACTTTTATTTCCTGTTATTTAGTGTCGATTTGGGATTCGTCTACTTTTTATCAATAAAATAAGGCATTTAGCATTCTAAGTTCTCCAAATCAATTTGTCACTAGGCCTACCTCGGGCACAAAGAGGTCCCCAAACTAGGACACGATTTACATTCTCCCCATCTACGTGGAGACTATGCCACACTCCACCCAACCCATCTCAAACACACCCGAGTTTGACGATAAAGACTTGCTCATCAGAAACCTGGCCGAAGAACTTAAGAAATTGACTAGCCGAATTCAAGGCATTGAAGGAAGTAAGGGAATTGAAGGGCTGAACTACGAAGATCTTTGCATATAGCCCGATGTCGAACTGCCCGAGGGGTACAAACCTCCTAAGTTCGAGATGTTTGATGGTATAGGGGACCCAAGGGTCCATTTGAGAACGTACTGTGACAAGCTTGTTGGAGTAGGAAAAGACGAGAAAATCCGCATGAAGCTTTTCATGAGGAGCTTGAAAGGAGATGCTTTGTCCTGGTACATTAGCCAAGATCCAAAGAAGTGGTCGAACTGGGTAAGCATGGCGTCTGACTTTATGGACAGGTTCAGGTTCAACACGAAAAATGCACCGGATGTGTTCTATATTCGAAATCTAAAGAAGTAGCCCACAGAAACATTTTGCGAGTATGCTACTCGCTGGAGGTCCGAAGCTGCTAAGGTTAGACCTGCCTTAGAGGAAGAAAAAATGAATAAATTCTTTGTCCGGGCTCAAGACCCACAGTATTATGAAAGGCTGATGATGATCGAGGACCACAAGTTTTCTGACATTATCAAGCTGGGAGAGAGGATCGAAGAGGGCATCAAAAGCGGTATGGTTATGAACTTCGAGGCCTTGCAAGCTACAAATAAGGCCTTACAGTCAGGAGGTGTGTCCAATAAAAGGGACGTAGGAGCCGTAATGGTGGCACAGAGAACAAAATCTCCCGTCAAATACCAAGCCTGCCCAATGCCTCCACTCACATATCAGCTTACTCCAATCTACCAAGCACCCTCACCCTCTTACCAAACTCCACCACCCAGTTATCAATCACCTCAACCTCCCACGTATCAGCCTACTTCACCCAAATATTCCCAACCCGCACATGTTTACCAAGCCTACAATACCCAACCATCCCACTATCAATCCCCTCCTGCACGCCAAAACTTCCCTAGACCTCGACCAAACTTTGACTGAAGGCCTCCGAAACAATATACAGCTATTGCCGAACCTATTGACCAGCTGTGTGAAAGACTCAAAGCTGCTGGTTATGTCACCCCTATCCCCACTGCAACTCCTGAGAACCCTTCTCAATGGGTTAATCCAAATAAATCCTGTGCATACCATTCCGGCATGAAAGGGCATACCATTGACGAATACCATTCTCTGAAAGACAAGATCCAGACTTTAATTGATAACAAGATTATTTTGGCAAAAGAGCCTGCTCCAAATGTCCGCAATAACCCTCTGCCGGACCACAAGGGTGGAGGTGTTCACATGATTGAAATAGAAGACGATTGGGATCCCGAGGGATCGATCGGTTCGATCACAGAAGGTGACGACCCAAAGAAGCCAATAGTTACCCTTAATCCGATCGTTGTCCAGATTCAGCCCTCTAAGGATGCCGAGGTAGATATATCCGTGCCATTTGAGTTTGAAGCAACATCCTCTGCAAAGACACCAGCACCAATTGAGGTCGAATTCGTGTCTCCAACGAATGCACCTACATCATTCGAAGTTGCAGTTTTACCACCCAAGGTACGTGCACGTACGGAGTAAAGATAGCCACGCCGATTCCAGTGGCGATGTCGACCATGACGCCATTCCATACAAAGGCTATACCTTGGGACTACACAGCCGAGGCAAGAAGGAAAGGCAAGGTTAGGTTCGGAGAGGCTATTGCGGCACAGGGTATGACGAGAACTGGTAGAGTTTATACCATGAAACATCTAGCTGAGTCGAGCAAGCAGGCCTCTAACCGGCTGCCCATCACCGAGACCGGGCCAGATGATCTCTGGAGAAAGATATAGGCCAAGGAATACTCGGTCATCGACCAACTAAACAAAACACCGGCGCAAATTTCTATCCTTGCTTTGCTACAAAATTCTGATGCACACAAGAATGCCCTGTTAAGGGTGCTAAGTGAAGCATATGTGCCAAGCAACATCACCGGCGAAAAATGGCTAACATGGTAGGACAGGTACTGGAAAGTCACAAGATCACTTTTCATTAAGATGAGCTGCCACCAGAAGGGTTGGGTCACAACAAGGCATTGCACATCACCGTGCAATGAGAAGACTATTTTATCACCAGAATCCTGATTGATGGAGGGTCTAGCCTCAACATTTGTCTGTTGGTAACACTCAGGATGTTGGGTAAGGGACTGCACGAGATAAAGGACAGAGCCCTCAATGTGAAAGCTTTCGACGGCTCCCAAAGGTCCACCATTGGGGAAATTAGTCTGTGTTTGCAAATGGAGCCTACTGGGTTCGATGTTGATTTTCAAGTGATAGACGTGCCGGCATCTTACAATCTGTTGTAGGGACAACCATGGATTCATGCTGCTGGGGCCGTAGCGTCAACACTACATCAGGCGGTGAAGCTTGGGTGGAATCACCAGGAGGTGATCATTCACGACGACGGTAGCAATCCTATATACAGTCGCCAGACCATTCCGGCAATCGGAGGCAGAAAAAAGTTAGGGGGGGAGACCTATCACCACATCGAACGAGTCAATGCTGTTGACAAAGACAAATGGTGGGACAACAAGATCGAGGGTATATTGAACAGGAGTGGGTACGAACCTGGCAAGGGGCTTGGCAAGAACCGCCAAGGAATCACTAAGCCTATAAAACTCAAGAAACATGGCACCACTTTCGGTCTGGGATATGAGTATACATGGGAAGAATTCAACAACTGGTCGCCACCATGGCGCGGTCCCTACTACCCACTGTAACAACCAATAACGCCTTTGGAGCAGACTTTCTAACGGGCCGACATTATTTATGGGACAGACGAGGAGGAGGCACTTGCTGCAGTGAAGAACTTGTTCTTACAAGACGATGACATGGGTTGTTGTGTTGTGTTCGAGGAGGAGGGGGAGGAAGGTCATTCCATACAAGCCGTAAGTAGAGGAGCATACCTCAACAACTGGACCATCAGAATCACCAGAGCCCGGCAAGCTTCGGGCATTACTATTACTTATCTTGATGAACCAATGACTGTGACATACAATGAGACAACGCAACAAACGAACATAGATTCAGAGAAAGATGACATACCGGAGGAGATTGTTAAAGAAGTTGAGAATTTTGAAAACAAACCGAAGTCCAGCCTGGACGAGAATGAGATTGTTTACCTGGGAGATGTAGAAAACGTCAAAGAAACACAAATCAGCGTCCACTTATCGCCATCAGAAAAGAAGGAATACACAGAATTTCTAAAGGAACATGAGGACATATTTGCTTGGTCGTACGATGACATGACTGGTTTGAGTACATCTATTGTGGCTCACAAACTGCCAACCGATCCAACATGTCCGCCGGTAAAGCAAAAACTCAGAAAGTTCAAGCCTGATATGAGTTTGAAAATCAAGGAAGAAGTCACTAAGCAGGTCAAAGCCAAGGTTCTCAGGGTAGTAGAATACCCGACATGGTTAGCCAACATTGTGCCAGTAACAAAGAAGGACGGAAGGTCAGAGTCTGTGTCGACTACCGGGATCTCAACCGGGCCAGTCCGAAAGACGACTTCCCTTTACCAAACATACACATCTTGATCGACAATTGCACCAAGCATGAGTTGCAATCATTTGTGGATTGTTTCGCTAGTTATCATCAAATCTGGATGGATGAAGAGGATGCTAAGAAAACGGCTTCCATTACGCCGTGGGGAATGTACTGCTACAAGATGATGCCGTTTGGCCATAAGAATGCAGGGGCCACCTACATGAGGGCCATGACTACCATTTTTCATGATATGATACACAAGGAGATTGAGGTGTACGTAGATGACGTTATCATCAAGTCCAAGAAGGCCATTAATCACATGGAAGATTTGAGGAAGTTTTTCAATAGATTGCGGAGGTACAACCTGAAACTGAATCCTGCAAAGTGTGAATTTGGGGTTCCTGCTGGAAAATCACTTGTGTTTATTGTGAGTCGCCGGGGAATAGAACTGGATCCATCAAAAGTCAAAGCTATTCAAGAATTGCCACCGCCAAAGAACAAGAAGGATGTGATGAGTTTCTTGGGAAGACTTAACTATATCAGCCGGTTCATAGCACAATCTGCAATTATCTACGAGCCAATCTTTAAGATGTTAAAGAAAGATGCCGCCACCAAATGGACTGATGACTGCCAAAAAGCTTTTGACAAAATCAAGGAATACCTATCAACACCACCAGTCTTGGTCCCGCCCGAGCCAGGTAGACCCCTACTACTATACATCGCAGTACTAGATGGTGCCTTCAGTTGCGTCTTGGGGCAGCATGACGAAACAGGGAGAAAGGAACAAGCCATTTAGTATCTCAGCAAGAAATTCACTCCGTACAAGGCCCAATATTCTCTGTTGGAGCGCACCTGTTGTGCTTTGACTTGGGTAGCCCAGAAGCTGAGACATTACTTCTGTGCCTACACTACATATCTCATATCAAGGAAAGATCCTTTGAAGTACATCTTTCAGAAGCCCATGCCCACTGGCAAGCTGGCCAAGTGGCAAATCCTGTTGAGTGAATTCGACATTATCTATGTAACTCAGAAGGCAATCAAGGTGTCACGACCCAAACCGGATGGGCCGCGACGAGCACCCGGTGCCTTACTCAACTGAGTACCAACATAACATATCTTTCTTATCATACTATCATGATAAATGAGCTAGAAAACTCGTCATGAGATAACAAGAATGAAACATAGAGGAATACTCAACATCTGACGACCCACCATGATATGCAAACTTATACATGTGACATACGGGCCTATAAGGCCGACATGGTCATTTGTAAACTCAAAACATAAGACGAAAAGGCCATACAAGTATCCATACACCTGACATCTGTCTACAAGCCTCTAAGAGTACCTAATATCATAAAGGTCGGGACAGGGCCCCGCCATACCAATCAATACATATCCAAAGCATACTGACCAAATAGGCAACTCCGGAGCAAGTGGAGTACACCAACACCTTCGCTGAGCTGATAGCCTACTAGGAGGAATGTCAACCTGTCTATCGGGACCTGCGGGCATGAAACGCAGCGTCCCCAGGCAAAAGGGACGTCAGTACGAATAAAGTACCGAGTATGTAAGGCAGGAAAGCATAAATAAGAACAGTAATGTAAAGAGAGATAGATGAGATACAACCTGTAACATCTGAGTGCCTCTGGGGGCTACTGACATGAAATGCATAATACATATATATATACATAAACTTTTAAAAACTAGTGGCTCTCTGTAGGCATCATCATCAATCATTATCATACCGCGCCTCAAACGACTGGTAGAAAACGTCCCGGCCAACGTTGGTACTCGTAAATACCCCAACTAATCAGTGGTTTGCACAATAGGTGCCATAATCCCGGCCCGACTATAAGGCGGCTCGGTAGAGTAAATTAGATACATATCATGCATGTTGGACTCATGGGTAGACGATTCTACAAACCTTTGGAGTACATAAGGTCATTGCAACCATCGATTAACATTATGGACATCATACATCAATATGAACACTTCACTAGACATAAGATATTATACACTTTCCTTGGAATACATTGTGTAAGGAAAGAATAACTATGGACAACCTTAGTTGCTAGGAGTAGATTCATTATGAAATAGCGTATCGTTTATGTTCGTTCATACTTAGATTCATGCCAAAAGAATGAACGGAAGAGCCTTAACATATCCTTGTATATTCTTCCTCTAGACTATCGTACTC
>NW_017682412.1:3516-9925 GCF_001879085.1 Nicotiana attenuata | reverse complement strand
CTTTCATTGCAGTCCGGGTCACGTAGACAATATCAAACTCCGTAAGCAAGATTTGCCATTTCGCCAGCCTCCCTGTGGGCATGGGTTTCTGAAAAATGTACTTCAACGGATCCAACCGAGAGATGAGATATGTGGTATAGGCTGACAAGTAATGTTTCAACTTCTGCGCTACCCAGGTTAAGGCACAACACGTCCTCTCAAGTTGAGTGTACTTCACCTCATATGATGTGAACTTCTTGCTGAGGTAGTAAATTGCCTGCTCTTTCCTTCCTGTGATGTCATGCTGCCCCAGTACACAACCAAAAAAATTATCCAAAATGGTCAGATAAAGGATCAAGGGTCTTCCCGGCTCCAGCGGACCAACACGGGTGGACAAGCCAAATACTCCTTAATCTTGTTAAATGCTACTTGACATTCATCCGTCCATCTGACCGCAGCATCTTTCTTTAGCAGCTTAAAGATGGGCTCGCAAGTCGTTGTAAGCTGGGCAATGAACCTGCTGATGTAATTCAACCTGCCAAGCAAACTCATCACCTCTTTCTTGTTCCTTGGCGGCGGTAGCTCCTGAATGGCTTTGATCTTGGACGGGTCTAACTCAATACCGCGCTGACTTACCACGAATCCCAATAACTTCCCAGATGGAACTCCAAACGCACACTTTGCTGGATTAAGTTTGAGGTTGTACCTGCGGAGTCTCTGGAAGAATATCCTCAAGTCCTGGATATGGTCACATTGTTTCCTCGACTTTATGATTACGTCGTCTACATAGACCTCAATTTCCCAATGTATCATGTCATGGAACATGGTGGTCATTGCCCTCATATACGTTGCCCCTGCATTCTTTAACCCAAATGGCATGACCCTATAACAGTACGTTCCCCAAGGCGTGATGAATGTCGTCTTTTCCGCATCCTCCTCATCCATCAAAATCTGGTGATAGCCCGCATAACAATCCACGAAGGAACCAATCTCATGTTTGGCAAAATTGTCGATCAATATGTGGATGTTTGGTAGTGGGAAGTTGTCTTTCGGACTTGCCTTAGTGAGGTCACGGTAATCTACGCACACTCTGGTCTTTCCATCCTTCTTTGGCACAGGCACAACGTTGGCTAACCAGCTGGGATACCGCGAGACCCGGATGACTTTTGCCTCAAACTGCTTGGTGACCTCTTCTTTGATTTTCACACTAATGTCTGTTTTAAATTTCCTTAACTTCTGCTTGACAGGAGGGCATGCTGGGTCAGTGGGCAATTTGTGGACCACCAAATCAGTGCTTAAACCTGGCATGTCGTCATATGACCATGCAAAAACATCTTTATACTCAAAAAGTGCCTTAATTATCTCTTCCCTGAGCTGAGGTTCCAAATGGACACTTATTTTCGTTTCTCGCACAGTCTCCTGATCCCCTAAATTGATTGCCTCTGTGTCATTCAGATTAGGTTTGGGTTTTTCCTCAAAATGGCTTAATTCTTTACTGATTTCCTCAAAAGCTTCCTCATCATCATATTCTATTTCGTCATCACACTCAATTTCTTGTATTATTATGTCTGAGTTAGATTGGCATTTAAGACTGGGCTGAAGACTCCTCATGCATGACACATCACCGAAACCAGCGTAAAAGGGACTGTACAAGTAAGAAAAGAGAGAAAAAAATAAAAACTATCAGGAATGAAAAGGAGGGAAATTGCATTTCATTAATAATTAAGATAACAAGGTTTAACTCATCCAAACGGACGGAACATAGCATCCGAATTACAACCTTGGAAATAATCCAGATTAAACTGAAAGGAAATCAAAACTATCTACCAAGACTCCCTCCGGGTAGGAAGGGGAGTTGCTTCCCAATTGTTAAGCTTTGCCTGGGGCCCCACGAACTGGACATCCGCCTTGCTTGGACCTTCTCCGGCCTCCAACACATTTACCTCATAAAACAGCTTTTCAAACCTCTCTATTAGCTCCTTGTCGAGATCAACCATACCACTGGGCATTGCTGTTGCTAGGCGCTTCTTAGTACCAGGCCTGACAAAGGAACGGGAAAGGCGGGGGATAGGTTTTGGCAGGGTCCATGCTTTCTTTTTAATCTTTCTAGCTCGCCTTATGTCTGCAACAGTGGGCTTGAAACCCAAACCAAAAGTATCCAGGTTTGTAGGAAGGGACACGGGCTGTACGATGCCTTGTAAAGAAGCACCCAAGCCTTTTCCAGGTACAAATCCGTTCTTCAACATTTCCGACGCAACCATGACGGATGCAGCAGCTACCTTTGGCATAGGAATACACTTCCCTTCCGGGATCTTTTCAACCGATACCGTATCAAAGACTTGTTAAACCCATGGACCTTTGTCATCCTCAGCTTCTATGAAAGGCACAATGGCATCACCCAGAGTACACGAACTATCTTCCCCATGCACCACAATCTCTTGCCTGTCCCACTCGAATTTAACCATCTGGTGCAAGGTAGATGGCACTGCTTTTGCTGCATGGATCCAGGGTCGGCCTAACAAGAGATTGTAAGAGACAGCCACGTCAAGCACCTGGAACTCCATAGTGAATTCAACCGGACCTATTGTCAGTTCCAACACTATATCCCCAACAGTGTCCTTGCCTCCTCCATCAAATCCTCGCACGCAAATACTATTCTTGTGGATTCTCTCACTATCCACCTTTAACTTTTCCAGGGTGGAGAGAGGGCAAATGTTTTCACTGGATCCGTTATCAACTAGCACCCGGGTAACCACAGAGTCTTCACATTTCACCGTGAGGTAGAGTGCTCTATTATGCTCAGTGCCTTCCAAAGGCAGCTCATCATCACAAAACGTAACCCTCTTGACTTCAAAAATCTTGTTTGCTATTTTCTCTAAATGGTTCACAGAAATCTTATCGGGAACGTGGGCCTCATTCAAAATCTGAGTGGATCAGTAATGATAGCAAAGAGATTTGCGTCGGGGTCTTCCTCAACTGTTCCACAATGGAATAATCTTGTGCCTTCATCTTCTTCATGAATTCTTCTGCCTCTTCTTCAGTTACAGCTTTCTTCACTGATATTGGATTATCTTTGGTGAGTCTAGCCTTTCTCAGCTCGTCAGTCCATGGGTTTCACAAACTTCTTCCTTAACTTATTTTCCCGGGTACATCACTATCACTCGGCCATAATTCCATGGGACGGCCTTTTCACTGATTATTGGCAGCTGAGTCACTGGCTTGATGACAACCGGCTCTGTGCGAGCCCCTTTCACAATCACAGCGGGCTTGACAGCCGCCCCCGACACTACCACTTTAACTGGTTCTTGTTTTTCTGCAACACTGCTCAAAAGCTCTTTCTTCATCACTACAACTGGTTTGCTAACTGTTTCTCCTACCTTGATCAATGCTCCCTCCTTTGCTAGTTTCTCATTTCATCTATCCTCACTAGCCCTGATCATCATTACAGTTTGTGACGACTTCTTATGCTCTCCCTTTTGGACTAGCTCGATCATATGGGTCTCGTGATGAGTTGGTAATGGATTTTGGGTGATGTTAGGCGCTTCTGGGGCTTGCACTTCAATTCGGCGGGTATCAATGAGCTCTTGGATGGCCGTTTTCAAGTGCCAACATTTTTCTGTGTCATGTCCCGGCGCACCTGAGCAATACTCACAACTCACAGAGTGGTCCAGATTCCTTGGGGGAGGATTTGGCAGTTTGGGTTCAATCGGACTCAGCATGCCCAACTGTCTTAATCTGTGGTACAAACTAGTGTAAGATTCACCCAAGGGAGTGAAAGTTTTCTTCTTTTGCAGCCTATCATTCTTAAATACAGGGTTAGGTCGAAAACCGGTTCCAGCGGGATTTCTGTTGGTTCTTGGGGGTGGGTAGGTGTTTTGAGCTGAGTAAGTATTTTGTGGGTGTCACACCTCCTTTTTACACACCTACCCCGAAGGATAATGTATAAGGGAGTTTTTCCATTTAAAGTGATATTATTCGAAATGGGATTATTTATTTATTTTTAGAGTCGCCACTTGGGATAGGATTGGCTTTTGGTGTCCCAAGTAACCGGTTTAATTTGAATCCCAAATCGAGGAAAATTTCGACTTCCCGATTGGAGTCTGCGAACCAGAAATTCTGAATAAGGAATTCTGTTGACCCGAGGGAAGGTGTTAGGCACCCCCGGATCCCGTGGTTCTAGCACGGTCGCTTAAATTATTATAAATGGTTAAAAAAGTCTGATTTTAATACATATTCCAACCTATAATGTATTTTTTTAAGATCATTTACCGCTTTTAGTTATCTTGTTTTTACGAAAGTGAACGCCGTTTAAGAGCGTGTTTTTGGATCACGTCACATGAAATGCACGCGGATCCTAAACACCTCTTATTCAACGTTTTGGGATTTGGATTTGGGTTGCATGAAATGCACACCCGGGTTTAGGAAAGTAATATTATTAAAAGCATGCCTGAAGTGGCTAGCGTCTTATTAACTTTGCGGGAAGCCATGAAGATTTGCTAAATGGCATATCTCGAATCTCTAAAACATTTTAATATAGTATTTAATGAGGGCCCCGCAATTTGTGCCTTTTTATTTGGTGAGGCTCGTCTCATTTTTATTTAAAGGCCATCCTAAAGCAAACTAAGATTTTTTATTTATTTTGTCTCTAAAAGGGCCTAATTAATTTACAATTATAAATTCGGGCCTCGAATTCAAGTCCGAATTCAAACAAAAGGTAGAACCCTCTTAATTTGAGTCCGCCACTTAACTCGAGCCTAAATTTATATTTTCAACTTAATTCCCATGTTCCTTATGTAATTTAATGGATTTAACTTCCAGCGGTTTGGGTCTGGAAAGATTGGCCCAGGAAGGAGAACAATACAACTTATATTGAAGCTTGCCCAATTTTGGGCTTAAAAATGAATCCAACTTCAAGGCTTGAACAGAGGACTCAGTATTGAATTTCTGTGGGCCCAGGGCCTGCGAAATTAAATAATTCTGTAGGCCAACACAAGTATCCATAATATTTGTGTTTGCTTGCTATGCAGCTGGGTCAACGTTGGACCCAGTTCTTCTAGTTTCATTTTTCAATTGCAAATAAACGGACAAGTTACAGTGAGTAACATGCTCAAACTAAAGAAAATGCATGAAATGATTAAATTCCAGGTTTCAGATTGTGAATCGAGTGACCACAAAACTGAGACTATAAAATCCTATACTGAAACATGAATCGCAATTCAACTCTAAACCATTTTAAACATCTATTAGTGACAAAAATCACATTGGTACAAACACACATATTAATCCTGCAGTTACTTTCAGGCCCACTCAATATTCCAAATTTTGATTTTAAACTAACACTAGAACATGATAGCAAACCTTGAAGACACTTGAAAGGAATCAGTACTATTATAAACCAAACCCTCGATGATTCTTTCATGTTTTATGAACAAGATTAACATTTAAACATGATAGCACACCTTGAAGACACTTAAAAGTTTACATACACTAGATAATAGTAGAATCCACTAGTTCTCAAATCACTTCTACATTCAAGCTAACATGAATTGCAAAGCTAATCTACACTACTAAAGCTAATCAAACAAACAAGATCTAAATATGTCATAGTCTTAACAGTCCATAATTAGTTACAAACTGAGATTTCAACTATTCCAAGAGAACAGTCACATAAAATTACATCACTGATGAACAAAATACATAATTATGAAAGAAATGAACATTTTGACACAAAGAAAACTAATAGTAAGATGTAATAAAGGACTGCTTCATTTCATTCTCAAACTGGGTTTCACATTATGAAGGAATCTGAAATTTGTACCTGGAAGAAGAAAGAAACAAGGAAGAGATGAGACAACAGGCTTAGCAACAGCAATGACAGGGATAACGTTCAGCAAGAAAAATCGACCCAGAAATACTTGAGGAAGACCCACTTAAAACCAAATTCGAATCAGCAATATATCAATGGAACCCTAGTTATCGAAATCCAACGAAGCTGATCCCCAAAAACTTGAGTACCAAGATCAAGTTTAACTCATTTTAAATCTCTGAACCACTCAGGGATCGTTTTTTCAAAGAAAAATCTTAAAGATTTCCAGAAATTTTTTTTTTAATGGAACAGTGTTCCTTTGGAAATTTCTGCCGCCTGGAATTTCAAGGTCTTTTTCAGTGCTTCCCCCATCTGAATTGAACCCCAAGTAACAATGCCTTTATAAGCAAGTTACTAGGGCAAACTCCAGCTTTTATTTTTTTTACCCTTTTAGTCCTTTTAACTTCTCTTTTTAGCTAGTTAGTCCTTCAATTCTTGACTTGCTACCCAAGTTAAACCTAAAATTTACTAGCAAACCCCTACTAGAAGTTTCTAGGAAGCCTCTTGGGCAGTTACTTGAGAGATTCTCTCAGTACATTACCCAAGTTACCCCTTAAGCACCCT
>NW_017682412.1:0-1780 GCF_001879085.1 Nicotiana attenuata | reverse complement strand
TTTTCTAGTTAAATTTTGTTACTAAAACTAATTAATACCTAATTAATACTAAAATTGTGAAATTAAATCCCTAAATGCAAGTGCATATTTTTGTATTTTCATATGAATAAAAATGCAACCAATTAACACAAAAATTTAACAAAAATTCACAAAAATTGTAAAATAATAAAGAAATTAATTATTCGAAACTTTTTTTTTTTTGGAAATAATTTGCTTAGGGCAAAAATCACGTGCTCACAGCTGCCCCTCTTTGCCCGAAAAACACGAAGAGTTTTCGTGCAAAGACAAGTGAGCGGAAATGAGCGATTTTTGCCCGTTCGCATATTCCGTGTGAAGCATTTTGAAAGAGTTGACCGCACCCTGCTTCTGAGGTTGCCTACATATCCTTGGCTAAAAAGGAATCAGGTCAGTGTAGTTCGGGAGTGTTTGGTAGCTGGGACTACCAGGAGCTGTGATTTCACTGTTGTTGCTGCTGCTACTGCTTGCTGACCACCTTATTACACCAAAAGGAAAATCAAAGCTAAGCTAGCTATGCCTATCAACTATGAGTTACAAGATTCCTATCTATAAATCTCTTGAAGCTTGATCTTGAGTCTTAGCTGATTTTGCTGTGGACTTCGATCCGAATCTTGATGCTCGCAAGTTGTAGGTGTTTACTTCTTCACGCAGCATTGGGTCGAAACAGGATAAGCGGAGCTTGTGAATAAGATTTTGAGCAATCCGCACCCTTGTTTGCTTCACATTTGAGTTTATCTCTTTTTGTTATTTTCTTCTTTTCTTGATTCTGGATTGATATTCATTCCATTGGTCATTTCCACCTTGCGTCCTGAGGTTGACCTGCTTCAGATACCAAGACAAACAAACGAACGAAATTTTCTGCCTCAGTTTTCACTAGGAAAATTTCGTGAGTTAGTTGTGACACATATCTAAGCAATCAAATCAGGAATGTGCAGAGAGATCCTCGGTTTTTGGCCGGGGTTTGGAAAGAAAAAGCTCCATGGTTTTTGGCCGGGAGATCCTCGGTTTTTTGGCCGGGATTTGGAAAGAAAAGGCTCCTCGGTTTTTTGGCCGGGAGATCCTCGGTTTTTGGCCGGGATTTGGAAAGAAAAAGCTCCTCGGTTTTTTGGCCGGGAGATCCTCGGTTTTTTGGCCGGGATTTGGAAAGAAAAGGCTCCTCGGTTTTTTGGCCGGGAGATCCTCGGTTTTTTGGCCGGGAGATCCTCGGTTTTTTGGCCGGGATTTGAAAAGAAAAGGGTCCACGGTTTTTTGGCCGGGAGATCCTCGGTTTTTCGGCCTGGATTTGGAAAGAAAAAGCTGCACGGTTTTTTGGCCTGGAGATCCTCGGTTTTTGGCCGGTATTTGGAATGAAAAAGCTCCACGGTTTTTTGGCCGGGAGATCCTCGGTTTTTTGGCCGGGATTTGGAAAGAAAAAGCTCCACGGTTTTTTGGCCGGGAGATCCTCGGTTTTTGGCCGGGATTTGGAAAGAAAAAGCTCCTCGGTTTTTTGGCCGGGAGATCCTCGGTTTTTTGGCCGAGATTTGAAAAGAAAAGGGTCCACGATTTTTTGGCCGGGAGATCCTCGGTTTTTTGGCCTGGATTTGGAAAGAAAAAGCTCCACGGTTTTTTGGCCGGGAGATCCTCGGTTTTTTGGCCGGGATTTGGAAAGAAAAAGCTCCACGGTTTTTTGGCCGGGAGATCCTCGGTTTTTTGGCTGGGATTTGGAAAGAAAAAGCTCCACGTTTTGCGCTGGGAGATCCTCGGTTTTTGTTCCCGAATTTGA
>NW_017682411.1:4357-9926 GCF_001879085.1 Nicotiana attenuata | reverse complement strand
GTCTAGAACCTGGAAGGTTACTTCAAAATCTACTGGGCCGATGGTCAGAATTAGATCGATTTCTCCAATCGTGTCCCTTTTTATACCATCGAAGGCTCGTACGCAGACATTGTTGGGTCGGATTCTTTCGGTCCCAATTTCCATGCGCTGTAGAGTTGAAAGTGGGCAGATATCCACCCCAGAGCCTCCGTCCACCATTACCCTTTTCACGTAGTACCCTTCGCATTTGACTGTTAGGTGCAGGGCTTTGTTATGTGCGGCCCCTTCTGGGGGCAAGTCATTTTTGCTGAAGGAGATCTGGTTAATTGCGAAAAATCTTTCTGCCATTCTCTCCAACTGCTCTACAGAAGTCTCGACAGGCACATATGCTTCGTTAAGGGTTTTGATCAATACTTTCTGATGTTCGGTGGAGCTCATCAACAGAGATAATAAGGAGACTTGTTCAGGAGATTTTAGAAGCTGGTCGATCACCTCATAATCCGCCATTTTCATCTTTTGAAAGAAGGCTTCCGCTTCTTCAGCACTCACGGGCTTCTTAGAGGGGAAGCGCTTTCTAGTGGCGTTGTTCGACTCTTCCAAATTGGAGTACTTTTCAACAGGGTAATTTTCCTAAACTTCTCCTGAGATTTCTTTGCCCTTATAAGTCACCACTGATTTGTTGTAGTTCCAAGGCACCGCGGCAGGATCTGTCATGGGCTTTTGTGGTGCACGGCCAATAACCATGGGCTCACTCAGCCTTGGTGGATTAATTGGCCCCCGCATCACAGAAGTTCCCTTGGGCACATACATTTGGGTTGTCCTATTCAGCTCGAATCTCCTGGGAGGACTCAAAGTCATCTGCTTTTCTTTGTGGCCTCGAGGGACATAGAGAACAGCATCTTTGGGAGGCGTTGCCCCAGTTTCAACTTCAATCTTCTTCTCCGACTTTGGAGGGGTGGTTTTGTTCTTTTTCTCCCCTTTGTCTTGCTTCGGAGCAGTTTTTGGTTTCCTTTACACATCCGCGATGGCAATGATGGCCTTCAACACTGGGTCAAATTCCTTGTCCTCACAAATCATTCCGATTATCGACCCGTTGTTGTGGGCTGGCAGTGGGTTGTTGGTCACATTGGGAATATCTTCATCCCTCAGCACTATCTTCCTTTATTCTATCAAATCTTCCACGGCCCTCTTCAAAGTCCAAAAATATTCTGTATCATGCCCCTCAGCTCCTGAGTGATAAGCGCATTGGGTGCCACGTTGGTAAGAGGGTGATTCTGGGTTTTGCCTATTTGGGGGTACGGTGTAACGACCCGACCCGTTGTTACGGGAGTTACCGCCTCGTTTTCCCCGTTTTATTCTTCTATATGTTTCATTATATGTGTTTGGAGAATTTGAAGTAATTCGGATAGAGTTCGGTTAGAAATGAGACAATAAGTCTCTTTATGAGAAGGTTAGTTTGGAAAAGTCAACCGAATGTTGACTTATGAGAGCTTTTTGAGCGATTTGAGGAGGGTTTTCAACGGGTATTGATTTGAGGTAAGTCTCTTGACTAGAAAACACCATTTTATGGAAGAATCAACACTCAAATTCATGAAAGTGGGTAGAAATTGTGAAGAACTAGGGCTTGATTTTTGAAAACGAATTTTTAGGATTTGAAAGGCCATTTGAGCTCCGTTTTCGGTAAACTTTATATGTACGCACTCGTGGCGAGACGAGGAATCCATTGGTGTGATTTTCGGAATTTTTCAAGAAGTGGGCCCGGGACTCGGGTTTTACCAACTTCGTGAATTTTAGTACTTTTCGAGTATTTTTGATTGGGTTATGTTTCTTTACCCCATATTTATGTATTCGTTGTGATTTTGACTAGATTCGACGCGCGAGGAGGTCGATACGAAAGGAAAAGGCATTGCGGACCATTCTACGGCCGGATAGAGGTGAGTAGTTGGTGTATATGATGGCCTGAGGGTTTGAAACCCTGGCTTATCACATTGTGACGCTATTGTAGGGCGTGACTCGCACCCCATGGCAGGTGCGGGATTAGTTATGACTGGGGATTGAGACTTAATCCATCCCGAACAAGAATGTTTCTATATTGGCGACTGATACGCACCCTGTATTGAATATATTTGGGCTTATTGCCGTGTTTGGGGCCTTGTGCCGATCTGTAGTATCCTTAGAGGATGAATGTCATTGTGATAGCATGCTTTGTATAATCATTGATCTCAGTCCTGTGTTTAATCACTGTTATGAAATGCTAAGTCACTTTTCCTGAAGTTAAATATCTAAAGTATATTCTCCTTAATAAATTGAAAATTGGGAAATTAATTGAATCTGTTACGTGACTCATATGCATATTGTGGACTGAGTATGGATCGAGCTGCAAGCCGCAACGAATGGTATGATTATATTGCGCTTGGGCTGAAGGAGCCCCTCCGGGGTCTGTACACACCCCAGTGAGCGCCGTCGACATTAAATGGATCGGGTTACGCGCCGTAGCGGTCATGTGCATTGCATTGCATCATTACATTTTACTTGACTGTTATATTTGAAGTTGTTTTTGCTGTTGGTTCATAGTAAGGTGTAGGACTGTTAGTGTTAGCTTTGCTTTGTGGTATTTCGTGGATTTCTTATCTCCAGACATTTTATATGCTTATTACTCACTGAGTTGGTAGTACTCACCCCCTACTCCCTGCACCTTGTGTGCAGATTCAGGTACTTCGGGAGCTTAGTTGAGCTAGCCGCTGGTTTTCAGAGTTCCAGGAGTGGTAGAGGTAGCTGCTATGACGTCCGCAGGACCCGACTCCTCCCTTATCCCTTTATTATTTCCGTACTTTAGAACTTACTTATTTTTAGGATTCTTGACTCTGTATTAGTTAGAGGCTCTAGACTTATGACCCCAGGTCTTTGGGAGTTACAGTTATGTCAGTATTTCGCATTGTTTTAATTGAGTATTTCAACTATGAGTATTAATATTTGATTTTAAGTATATGATTAATTGGTTTTGAGCTTTGTGCTCGGGTTGAGAGAGTAAATGGTTAGGCTTGCCTAGCATTAGTGTTGGGCGCCATCACGATCGGGTTTGGGGTCGTGACAAATTGGTATCACAGTCTAGGTTACTAGGCCTCATGAGTCATGAGCCGGTTTAGTAGAGTCTCGTGGGACGATACGGGGATTCCTGTATTTCTCCATGAGAGGCTGCAGAACCTTTAGGAAAACTTCCCATTCTTGGAATTCTTATCGTCCGTACTTGATTCAGCTTGAGATATAACTCTTGAAATTCCATCCATACGTCTGTATGCGCACGCGAGCGCTCAGTAATATATTTGCCTTGATGGCTTGTGATTCCCCGATCGAGGGGCGAGATGTAATCTCCGTGAGTTCATGTTGGGCCAGTCAGGAGGACTTAAGGCCGAATCTTTGCCTATGGCTTGAGCACCGAGGTGCTGATTGTGTGAACAAGTGATTTGAATTTATATGTTCAGTGTTGTCCCTAATTGTGGGAATGGCGGCTGGATATCCAAGTGGTGAGTATGTTAGTACTGTGAGATATATCTACGTGATCTTGGTAATGACGAGGGAGTCTGCAGGATAATAGATGAACTGTTAGGCGTTCGATTCCTATTGTGATCTGTTGTGTAGCCCCGAGTTATGGGTGCGTGAAGAATATTTTCGTATCTCCTAGTTGGAAAGTTAAGTGCAATACTTGCGGCGGTACAAGTTCAGACACAGGAAGACTAAATTGGATGTATTATGTGTACGTCGGTGGAAGGTATTTTCAATGTGTCATGATTCGAATAGGTGCAACGCATGTCCATGTATCAATTTTGATAATATAATACAGGTAGTATTGAGATTAATGTTGTTGATATACATTGTGATGTTTTGTCAAGTTGTAGCCGTGTTGTTAGGATGGTTTTGGTGATTCTCTAGCAGGTGGATAGGCCCAATTACAAAGGAAACTCTACCGAAATATTGGTCGCCTAGAGAGTAGGCTTAACTGTTATGTGAGTGAATGCAAGAAAATGCAGAAGAGTTAAAATTCCAGATGATTTGTGTTTCCACAAGCTTATGAAAGAGTGAGTTTAATCTCACTATGGTATTACGACAGCAATGGAGCATACGCGTTATGAGTATAGTGAGTTGTGATATATGGCTTCGAGCTAAGTTGGGGAGGTTGCTGTTGATTAGTTGATTGTATAGTTATGTGCTATGTTAGTTCTGATTTGATGCATGCTGGTGAATCAGTTCTGGTTGCGGAAATTGGGTCGAGAATGACACGAGTGAAGGAAAATTTTTGACAAGATGTCAAGAGATCGGATGAGCAGGAAAGAAGTTTCGATGGTTAAGATAAATTGGTATTGTCTTTAGCGTCACCTGAGAGCGGTGTTGCGTCCTGGTTAGTGATTCTTGATCGCTTTGCAGAGTTAGTACGACCGGTGGTTTAGAAGTACGCCCCAAATATTGTTGCGGTAGGTTGTGGGAGTGTGTCCCACTGGAAGATTTTATAAGTGTGACATGTGATCACTTGATTGATTAAAGATGTAAACCAAGTATGAAGTTTGAGATGATGTCGTTAAATTGAGGAATTCATGCCTGGAGGGCACTTGGCCTATTGTGTTGTGAACTGGGGATGATTACCCCCGATTGTGATGGTTGTTCTTGTGTGTTATGTGAAAAAGGGAGTTATTATGGACCCTTGAAAGGTTGTCAAACTAGTTCATTGTGAGCAGAATCGGCTTGAAGTCGGTGAAGGGACTTAATATGAATAGTGGATCTATATCAGGCCAGATGTGTGCATTTTTGTAACGCGGTCCTCATGGAGGAGTAGTTAGGTTGATGCTTCATTGTCAGATATCTCGCGTAGTGAGGCATTGCACCGTGTGAGTTGTGAGACAACTCGAGAAATTGCTTACATGTTAAGAATCCGCGTAGGAATGATGTTATATGAGCAACTTGACTGTTGAAATCCCGATTGTATATCGCACCTCAGTTGTGCTTGAGTTTGTAGTTTATAACGCTAAATATCCCTCAGGGATGGTATTATGCACTTAGTATGCTCATGACCGATATTCGGTATTTTGTTATGATGAGCAGATTTGGCTCGACGTGTATCTCCTTATGCGAGATCTATGTGTGGATCGGGTGGCACGCCGCCATGAGTGTGTTATTTGGATCGGGTTGCGCGCCGCAACAGTATGATATTGAGCATGGTTTTCTATATGCTATTTTTGTATGCCTTGCTTCTTATTTTTCTATGGAGAGCACATAGTAGTGCGTGAGTTAGGCAGTTCCTTTTAGAGTTCTTTTTCTTTTTGTACCGCGTTCGTATCGGTAGCCTATCGGCGCTTGGTGGCATCATATACGACTTATAATTATGTATGGAGTGGCTTATTGCCCGAACAGTTCGTACTGGGTAAGACGAGATCATTGAATTTGAGATCAGGTGCAATCTGAGTATGTGAAGTAAAATTAAAGAGCTAAGACCATTGTTTGGCTCAGAATGAGGTGATAGTTCTTGCCAAGAGTATAGAACTAATGAATTGTTGTTTCGGTAGTAGTTATGAATGTGTACAGGTCTCATCCGTCGTGT
>NW_017682411.1:0-2533 GCF_001879085.1 Nicotiana attenuata | reverse complement strand
CCCCGTTTTCCCCGTTTTATGCTTCTATATGTTTCATTATATGTGTTTGGAAAATTTGAAGTAATTCGGATAGAGTTCGGTTGGAAATGAGACAATAAGTCTCTTTATGAGAAGGTTAGTTTGGAAAAGTCAACCGAATGTTGACTTATGAGTTAGAAGGCTCGGAATGGATTTCCGATGATTCGACTAGTTTCGGGGGATGATTTGTGACTTAGGAGCGCAGTCGGAATTGAATTTGGAGGTCCGGTGTAGAATTAGGCTTGAATTGGCTAATGTTGGATTTTGGTGAATTCCGGATGGTAGGTGAGATTTTGATCCGAGGGTCGGAATGGAATCCCGAGAGTTGCAGTAGCTCCGTTAGGTGATTTTGAATATGTGTGCAAAGTTTCAGATCATTCAGAGGTGTTTAGGACGGGTTTTAGATCAAATGCAAGTTTCGGAAGTTTTAGTTTAACTTAGGCTTGAATCCGTGGTAATTCGATGATTTTGATGTTAACGATAGTGTTTTGATGATTGGAACAAGTTTGAATAAGGTCTTGGGGTGTGTTGGTTCTACTGGTTGAGGTCCCGGGGGCCTCGGAGTGATTTCGGGTGGTTAAACGGAGAATCTTGATGTTTGTTGCAGGTCTGGTGCACCTGGCTTCTGGTATTTCCGCATCTGCGGAAAAGGAGCCGCAGATGCGGCTAAGAGATCGCATAAGCGGTCTGGAGTGGAGTTGGGCAGTTCCGCAGAAGCGGGACACTTTTCGCTTAAGCGAGTCCGCAGAAGCGGACAGGAGGTCGCAGAAGCGGGTTTGGCCAGGAGGTGAGCTTCCGCAGAAGCGGAAATTGGTGTCGCAGAAGCGGCCCTTGATTTTTAATGAAAAACCGCATAAGCGGTCATATGGCCGCAGAAGCGGTCCCGCATAAGCGGTTACGGGACCGCAGAAGCAAAAATCGCTGGGCGACAGAAGGATTTTAAAATAATATTTCATCCGCGACCCTTTCATATTTTTCCTCCATTGTTGACGTTCTTAAGAGCTTTGAGCAAGGAAATTCGAGGGTTTTGACTGAGAATCGCTTGGAGGTAAGTTCCTTGGCCTAAATATTCGAATTTATGGTAGAAATTACATGTAAATTGTAGAAAATTCATCAAAAACGGGTCAAACTAGGGCTTGGAAAACTGTGATGTAAAAATGGAATTTGGAGGGTCAAACGAGCTCCGATTTTGGTAAACTTTATATGCACGGACTCGTGGCGAGACGAGGAATCTGTTGGTGTGATTTTCAGAATTTTTCGAGAAGTGGGCCCGGGGCTCGGGTTTTACCAACTTCGTGAATTTTAGTACTTTTCGAGTATTTTTGATTGGGTTATATTTCTTTAACCCATATTTATGTATTCGTTGTGATTTTGACTAGATTAGACGCGCGAGGAGGTCGATACAAAAGGAAAAGGCATTGCGGACCATTCTACGGCCGGATAGAGGTGAGTTGTTGGTGTATATGATGGCCTGAGGGTTTGAAACCCCGGCTTATCACATTGTGACGCTATTGTAGGGCGTGACTCGCACCCCATGGCAGGTGCGGGATTAGTTATGACTGGGGATTGAGACTTAATCCATCCCGAACAAGAATGTTTCTATATTGGCGACTGATACGCACCCTGTATTGAATATATTTGGGCTTATTGCCGTGTTTGGGGCCTTGTGCCGATCTGTAGCATCCTTAGAGGATGAATGTCATTGTGATAGCATGCTTTGTATAATCATTGATCTCAGTCCTGTGTTTAATCACTGTTATGAAATGCTAAGTCACTTTTCCTGAAGTTAAATATCTAAAGTATATTCTCCTTAATAAATTGGAAATTGGGAAATTAATTGAATCTGTTACGTGACTCATATGCATATTGTGGACTGAGTATGGATCGGGCTGCACGCCGCAGCGAATGGTATGATTATATTGCGCTTGGGCTGAAGGAGCCCCTCCGGAGTCTGTACACACCCCCAGTGAGCGCCGTCGACGTTAAATGGATCGGGTTACGCGCCGTAGCGGTCATGTGCATTGCATTGCATCATTACATTTTACTTGACTGATATATTTGAAGTTGTTTTGCTGTTAGTTCGTAGTTAGGTGTTGGACTGTTAGTTTTAGCTTTGCTTTGTGGTATTTCGTGGATTTCTTATCTTCAGACATTTTATATGCTTATTACTCACTGAGTTGGTAGTACTCACCCCCTACTCCCTGCACCTTGTGTGCAGATTCAGGTACTTCGGGAGCTTAGTTGAGCTAGCCGCTGGTTTTCAGAGTTCCAGGAGTGGTAGAGGTAGCTGCTATGACGTCCGCAGGACCCGACTCCTCCCTTATCCCTTTATTATTTCCGTACTTTAGAACTTACTTATTTTGAGGATTCTTGACTCTGTATTAGTTAGAGGCTCTAGACTCATGACTCCAGATCTTTGGGAGTTACAGTTATGTCAGTATTTCGCATTGTTTTAATTGAGTATTTCAACTATGAGTATTAATATTTGATTTTAAGTATATGATTAATTGGTTTT
>NW_017682410.1:9079-9927 GCF_001879085.1 Nicotiana attenuata | reverse complement strand
GTGAAACAGGCACGAGAAGCAGTTTAGATACGAGTCTCGTATCAATTCGAGTCATTTAAAGCCAGTGGATCAAAAGGCATTGAAAACATGGATCTGAAGACAAAAAGGAGTCCAAATTCAGTATTAAATACCTGATACGTTAGAAAATTGGTATTTAATAGGAATAATTGTGTAACGGCTCATTTAATATCATTTATTGTCCATAATTGTCTCATTAAAGCTTAGGTTTCATTCCTTTATCTAGAATCAACTATAAAAGGAGGAATTGTATTGGGAAAAGATCATGGTTGACATCATACTGAAATAAAAACTTGTTCGCTGCTTTATTATTGTTCTCAGAAAGCCTATTATTCTTTTTTGGTCTCTTGATTATCAGTAACCCGATTTTTCATCTCAAATTCTAGTTTTAACCGAAATTATATTTTTTGGTTAAACAACACCCTTTTACTAGATTCCCCGAGTTCTATACAAGTTATTACAACCCAATGAACCAACTGAAATAATAGAAATACATTAAAAACTAACAGCTAGATCCAAGCAGCCTAATTCAATCTTAATGTCCAATAATATGTATATAACCAACTCCGGGGTCCAGATCTCCAAAGCCTTCTCATTATCCAGGTGTTTCAAAGTTTCAGGAACCTCCGGGATTCCAGGCATTGCTTACACCCAGGATGCCATTATGAACAGGATGGTGCAGTGTGGATAGCCAGCCCTCAGGCATCCAAGTTCGGAGGGAGCGTCAGGGGTCCCAAAGCATGGCTTGCAAGGGGGGCGAGAACGTTATAGCTAGGAGTAAGTGCAAAAGTGAAAAGGGGAAATTAAAGGGGGGACCAGTGACAAAGTGG
>NW_017682410.1:0-5919 GCF_001879085.1 Nicotiana attenuata | reverse complement strand
TTGGCTACGTTACAGAAATTTGAAAGCTTATTTGTCAAACCCGCCGCTGCTAGCAAAACCGAAGGAGGGTGAAAAGTTGCTCATTTATTTGGCTGTATCAGAAGTTGCGGTAAGTGCTGTCTTAGTTCGAGAGGACCAAGGTAATCCAATCTCCTATCTATTATGTAAGTAAATCTCTGTTAGATGCTGAAACACGATACCCGCAACTAGAAAAGTTAGCTTTAGCTTTGATCATGGCATCTAGAAAATTGAGACCTTATTTCCAGTCCCATCCCATTGTTGTGGTTACTGCTTTTCCATTACGAAGCATTTTGCATAAACATGAGTTATCAGGAAGGTTAGCAAAATGGGCCATAGAGTTAAGCGAATATGAAATCAGTTATCAATCTAGAACTGCGATAAAATCTCAAGTATTAGCCGATTTCATAGCTGATTTTAGTCAGGGAATGCATTTAGAGGCAGAAAAAGAGTTACAAGTTTTTAATGGTGCAAACCCGGGGACTTGGATTTTATTCGCTGATGGTTCTTCTAATGTAAAAGGTGCAGGCCTAGGGATAGTTCTCGTACCTCCTACAGGTGAAACTATTAGACAAGCTATAAAATGTCATTCTATAACTAACAATGAAGCAGAG
The DNA here is from genome assembly GCF_001879085.1 of Nicotiana attenuata. Taxonomy (NCBI): domain Eukaryota; kingdom Viridiplantae; phylum Streptophyta; class Magnoliopsida; order Solanales; family Solanaceae; genus Nicotiana; species Nicotiana attenuata. Next base: position 5,287 of record NW_017682410.1, on the reverse strand, counting down.
TATGAGGCTGTAATTGCAGGTTTAGAACTAGCACGGGAACTTGGCATAACCCAGATTATAATCAAGAGCGATTCTCAACTTGTGGTTAATCAAATACTGGGGACTTTTACAGCCAGGGAAACTCGAATGCAAGAATATCTGGAAAAAGTACGGGAATTAATAACACAATTCCAAACTTGGAAGGTAATGCAGATCCCAAGAGACGAGAATGCAGAAGCAGATGCATTATCTAATCTCGCGTCAGCAGCAGACGTGGCAAATGATACAAATACTTCAATCGTACATCTGTTTCATTCCGTCCTCGAACCTGATAAGAATGAGGTAAATTTTAATCATTTAACATGGGATTGGAGAAATGAAATTATTGCTTTTTTACAGCATGGTACCGTGCCTATCGACAAAACAAAAGCTCATGCACTTCGCAAAAAAGCTGCCCGTTATTGTTTACATCAAGGGAATCTTTATCGAAAGATGTTTGGTGGCCCATTAGCAAGGTGTCTCGGACCTTCTCAAACAGAATATGTAATGAGGGAAGTACATGAAGGACATTGCGGAAGTCACGCTGGTGGGAGGTCGCTGGTGAAACATTGATTCGAGCAGGATACTATTGGCCCAAGATGGAAGAAGAAGCCAATGATTTTGTGTCTAAATGTGACAAATGTCAAAGATACGGCAATAATATACATAGACCAGCTGAGTTACTCCATCCTGTCATAGCTCCGTGGCCCTTTATGAAATGGGGAGTGGATATTGTAGGTCCTTTACCACTAGCAAAAGGTCAGGTAAAATTTCTACTTGTGCTTACAGATTACTTCACTAAATGGGTAGAAGCAATAGCTTTTAAACAGGTGCGGGAAAAAGAAGTTAAAGACTTCATTTGGAGAAACATAATATGCCGTTTTGGAGTACCAAGGGAAATCGTCTGTGATAATGGACCACAATTCATAGGGGCCCAAATCACAGAATTTTTTGAAAGTTGGCAGATTAAAAGAATAACATCTACACCATATCATCCAGTGGGAAATGGACAAGCTGAGTCCACGAATAAGGTTATTGTCAACAACTTGAAGAAAAGATTGCAAGATTCGAAAGGTAATTGGCCTGAAATATTACCTGGAGTATTATGGGCTTATCGTACAACGACAAAAACAAGCACGGGAGAAACCCCATTTTCAATGGTTTATGGTGCGGAGGCTTTGATTTCAGTAGAGATAGGAGAACCAAGCACACGGTATGTTCAAGCATCGGAGGAATCAAATGATGTAGAGATGCGGGTGAATCTTGATTTGTTAGAAGGAAGAAGAGAAACTGCACTAATAAGAATGGCGGCACAAAAAGCAAGTAATTGAACGATACTATAACAGGAAAGCACGCCTCAGATTCTTCAAAATTGGGGACTTCGTGCTTAAAAAGGTGTTCCAATCTACAAAGGCTGCTAATTCAGGAAAGCTGAGTCCAACATGGGAAGGACCCTACAGAGTTCGTGACATAGCAGGAAAAGGAGCATACGAGTTGGAGACAATGGATGGCAAGCTATTACCCTCGCATTGGAATGCTGTCCATCTAAAATGATACTATTTTTGAGAAAAGTATCCACGGTCAGGTATCTCTATATTAAAATTCATTTTTTAATTATTAACAATTGTAATAGATGCTAGGCAAAAACCCTAACTCGTGCCAAATGATGAGTCACGACCTGTACGGCGAAAGGGAATAGTCTTAAATTCCCAGCCCAGGGTTACAAGTAATCTGATGGAAAAATACACGGGTTAGACAGTCTTCATCTCTAATCGAACCTCCGAGTCCCGCAAATTTTTCTGTTTCAGGAAAAGGACCAAGTCAAGAGGAAAAACAAATGCTTGAGGCTTTATATTTCACAGCTTAAACACTTGGGGACTGTACAATAAACACAGAACGAATACGTACGGAAAATAGATGCATAAATCAAGAAACAACTGTCGAGCAGAGGTTATGGAATCCAAGCATAAGCATACATAGTATTCTTTACCATGGGAACAATGGAGTCACTCTCAAACCCTTCCTAAAGATGGGGTCGGGACTATGTACTAAAACGGGTTATAAAGAAAAACCTCGTATCTATTGTTCTTCTTTTATATAAATCTGTTACAAGGAAAACAGTTGCGAGAAAGTTATAAATGTACTTTAATACATGTCAACGTTTGTTCAAGTTCATAAATAAAAACTCGCCGAAGTTGTAGCATACAAAACATGTGTATTCCTATTTCTTTCATCGTATTATAACACCATTATGAAGTTGAGACATCTTCTTCATTAAGTGTCGATATATATATAAAAGGGCCCTCTTTTATAGGCCTCATGTTGATATTCCATGAGAAGAATCATAAAGCATTTTCAAAGAATTAAAATGCTAAGCTATTCTATAAGTCCTAAATAAGTAAATAGGCAAGAATAGAACATAAAGAAATACTCATAAGTCTTCTTAACATAAAAGACTGAGGAAAAACTTAATCACCAAAATATTTGTCTTACAAATGCCCCATTATGGTAACTGGGGACTTCACCAAAAGATCCCTTCAAAATTGCCAAGGGATAACATTAACAATCATTAAAAGTTGTAACATCACTTTCTGAAGCAATAACAGGTGCGGTGACAACTTCTGACGAAGCAGCAATAGGAGCGATTTCAGCTGAGCTTGAAGAGATAGCATCAACGAGGGAAGTAACAGTCACAGGAACTTCAATTTCCATAGACTGTGTCATAGAAGTTTCAACCTCGGAAGCTGGAGTTATAACTTCAAGTACCTCAGTAACTACTTCGGAGTTCAAACACTCTTCTGTTCCAGGAGCTTCAAGTGCTGGAGAGGGGGTGTCAATAGTTCCAAGTGCCGGAGAAGGAGTATCAGCAGGTTGTTGACCTTTTTCGATAGTGTCTATGTCTTTGGCCAACTCAGATTGCAAGTCAAAGTTTTCCTGTGTAGCCTCCATCAAAGCATCACGTCGAGAATTTAGAAAAGCCCAACTCACGTCTATGTTGAAATTTTCTTCAAGAGCAGTATATTCCTTCTCCAAAGCCTTGTATTCCTTTTCCCACATAGCAAGGTCATTTTTCATTATTTGGTGTTCGGCTAAATGAGAATCCAGGGAAGCTTCAAGAGAGGCATGAGAACTTTCCAAGGCACGGATTCTATCAGAAGAAATACTTAAATCATTCTGAGCATGACTTAAGTTTTGAGCTAACTCCTTTGCGTATTCTTCTTTCTTCTCCATGAGTGCTTTAAGCTCTTTAATCTCATCATTGGCTCTAGATAAAGAACGTTCCAGAAGCTCTTTATCCTCTTTAAGCTGACCCCAAGAAGCATTCGCAATTCCTAATTCAGAAGTTAAGCCATGATTTTGTTGCTCCAAGTGAGCCTTGCTCTCCCGCAACTCTTCTACAGTCACTTGGGCAATCTCAAATTATTTTTTCCAGTTCGCTGCCTCAAATAATGCATCCTCAGCTATTTTCCTAGCCTCGGATAGAGCCCTTGTAGACTCTCGTTCCTTTTTCTCCAATGCAGAAACTCGCCCCATCAATTTAGTCCCAATAAGATTAGCCTACGGGCATAAAGCATAGAAGTGAGAACTTAGAAAGAAAAAGAAGGAAAGCATTCAAGGTTAAGAAAATTACCTTCAAAGTTGAATGAACTATGTCATTCATCAAAGTGTAACACTTACGGTTGGCAAAGGAATGGAAGAAATAGGTGCGAATGAAGAAAGAGGAACTTCATCGAAAACAGGTCCGAGCTCGCCACTCTCAAAACCACTATCAAAGAGATGCTGAGTTGATTCATTTGTGTTTCTTGGCACGGTGTCTTCATCTGAAGGAATCAAAACAGGCTCGGTGGTCGAAGTTTGAGCAGGAGTATCTTCAATTTCATCATCATTAATAACTCGTCTCCTAATTCGTGGCCTAGCTATTGACGAGGTACGTCCCTCTTCCTCATTCTTAGAACCTTCTCCTATAGCTTTCCTTTTTTGAAGCAAGGTTCGAGTCTTGTCCAAGTCAAGTGCAGCATTACCAGACATGCGAAGAGCTGTGACAACATCAGCTGTCATTCCTCTGTTACCAAATCCTGATTAAAAGAAGAGTACACAATCAACATTAAGAAAAAAGTACTTAATGTGCAAAAAGAAAAAATGTATAAAGAAAAGAGGCGATACCGTGTGTTTTAACTTTCCAGCCATGTAAAGCGGAAATTGATTTCCAAGTTCTTTGCTCCTTAGGAGCAACCTTCAAAATTGAATCTACCCAACCACGAAAGTTGGGAACAGGTTCCACATCTCCCATGGTTGCTACAATAAACCAAAAAGAGACAAATTTAGAAAAAGAATCGAAATTCTCAACAGAAAAAGAGGTACGGTCAAATAAAAAAAACTTACGTGCAAAATTCCACTTCTCAGGGAAGGGAATATTTGTTTCACCAAGTAAATCCACCGTACGCACAGCAACGTAACGGGCATACCATCCACGATCATTGTCATCTTCTGTACTTACCAAAACCTTCTTGCTTCTCGCAGTTAAGGTAAAGACTCCATGACGTATCAAATTAGGGTGGTATAAATGGATAAGGTGAGAAAAGGTGAAATTAACAGTGGCTTTGGTAGAAAGATATCTCAAACAAGCCACTGCTCTCCATACTAAAGGACCAACTTGGGCCAGACAAATATTAAAGAAACGGCAAAAATCGAGGATGATTGGGTCAATTGGGGGATTAAAACCCAAAGTAAAAGGGTAAGTATAGACAAAAGAGTATCCAAATCCTAAAAGAAGAAATTCTTTGGTTTATGGAAGGAATTGACATTCGAAGACTATTTTTCCAGTTACAATCTCCTCTGATGGTAGGGATTGTAAGTTCGGTCACTAATGTAGGATATGTGTCAGTTTTGTCTAAACCAGCAACTTGCTTTTGAAGAGATTGTCTATCACTTACAAAAGATAAATCATTTGGTACGATTTCATCAACTAAAGGTTCTCTAGAAGAATCAGGAATTTCTTTACCTTTAGAAGAAGGAGTTTTCAGAATAGAACTCCTAGAAGAAGAACCAGAAGAGCCGCCTCGAGTAGATTCTAACCCTGTACGAAGTCTGCCTCCTCTGTCTCTTCTATGTCTAACAGGGGCATTGGGGAATTTGTCTAAAATAGGAACTTTTCTAGGGTTAGGGTTTGGAGACGCCATTGTTGAGCAAAGATGAATCGAAGGAGAGCAAAAGTAAGGAAGAAAAACGTTTGCTAAAGATTTATGGAGAAGAGGACAAAGGAAGAAAA
>NW_017682409.1:6478-9931 GCF_001879085.1 Nicotiana attenuata | reverse complement strand
AAAAGGAGAAATGATTTGAATTGCCTAAGAAAAAGTGACAATATGTCCCTTTAGCCTTTGAAAAGAAGTGGATTACTCAAATGAGTCAAGAAAGTGTGCCAAAATGAATCAAAGAAAGTGCTTAAGGGAAGGTTGAACACATTTGAACAAAACATGTCCTACCCTTACCCAAAAGCCCTCGCAATTGATTTCCCAAAATCCCCATAGGATCTTGAGTCGAAGGGAACCTACATTAGTGGATACTTACATAAGGGGCAAGCATATGGTACCTAAAGCCGAACTTGTGACCTTCTTTATGAGAGAAATGAGTGAAAGTCCTTCCACCTCGGTTTGTGTGTCAATACTCTAAAAGGTGAGGTTCGCTTAGGGAGAGTTGAGGATGTTTGAGTTTGGGTTCCACAATGACCAAGGTATTTGAGAAAAGCCCTTTGATGAAATATGTCAACCCTTGCTCTTGAGTCACACTTGATCCATAGTTTTCAAAAGCTTAAAATGTGTTACTGATGCATTCGTATTGAGGGCAATTGTTAGCCCCAATTGATGCTTGTTGAGGTTACTTTAGGATAGCTGGAAATTTTTTGGATTGCTCTTGTTGGGGAGGGTCTTATTTTGTTTGCTTGAGGACAAGCAAAGGTTTAAGTTTGGGGGAGTTGATAAGCTAGGATTTTACCATAATTATACCCCTTACGTGCTATTGCTTTTGTCACAATTCACCATAAAATAGTCCCAAAAGGCTTACAAGTTGCGCTTGATTACAGGTTGAGCGACAAGATGACACATGTCAAAGATCGGCTCAAAACGGAGTGGAACCTGCCAAGTGTCAAGAACAAGTGAAGTGGGGAACAGGAAGACCTAGCGCGGACCGCACTGATTTGCCACGCGGCCGCGCTGGGAGATTCAGAGGGGTAAATTTTGAGGTGCAAGCCACGCGGCCGCGCTCCATTTCTACGCGGTCCACGCAAAGGAAGTTCAGAGGGCTTAAATCCCACGCGGCCGCGCTACATATCAGTGCGGTCCGCGTGAAGGAGATTCAGAGACATGGAATTTTGGCCAAGTCAAGCTATGCGGCCGCGCCCCATTCCTTCGCAGTCCGCGCCAACCCTCCGCCGCGGCCGCGCTACATTTGTGCGCGGTCCGCGGCCCCCAACTTCAGAGATGAGTTTTTAGAGTTCAATGTGCCTAACGCGGCTGCGCGACCTTTTTGCGCGGTCCGCGCTGACCCCGCAGGGGTATTTTTGTCCAGAATTTCCAGCTCGGTATAAATAGATCTTTTTACCATTTTTAGGTCAAGTTTTAGATTTCGAACAAGAGCTGCGCTCGTGAGAACTATTGTGTAGCCTATTTTGGCAATTTTCCTCTTCAATATCATAGTTTTTAATTAGTAATCAATCATTATGTTATTTTCTTCATCTATTTCTACTGTTTCTTCTTTAATTATGTCTAGCTAAACCCATTAGCTAGGGTTATGGCTCAACCCTAGTGTGGGTAGTTAATGGGTGTTGCATTCTAGGGTGAGATTGAGATTGGGTATTTGTTATTTGGGTTGATTTTGTATTTCAATCTAGAATTTGTGGTTGCAAACATGAATTCAAGCTTAGTGGGTCTAAATCTTCTTGAGAAAGAGAGTCATATGACCCTAAAAGTTAACCCAACAAGGAATTGGGATGGACCCATAAAAATGGTAGTCCCAATTAACGGGTTAAACCTCGAAAGAGTAACTACCCTACTTGAGCACTAGTTGCCCGGTCTAATTGGCCTACCTAATTGGTCTCTCGAGAGTCAATTGGGCAAAATCGTTCTCTCAACCGAGAGGTGTGAGAATGAGTGCAATTGTGCAACGGCTATGTGACGAACCAAAGGGTCATCACCGTATTTCTCCCTTTCTCCGCGCTTCCGAGGCCTTGGAAACCTCACTTTTAGTTGCCTCGATTTGCGTGCGCAGTCCGAGCGCGAAGCCGGAAAATTTTTATGTTAAAATATGTGAATTCTGTGAAAAATTTGAAGAATTTTGATATTAATATTGATATAGTTGACTTTGATCAACATTTTGGGTAAACGGACCCGGACCCGCGATGTGACGGTCCCGGGAGGTCCGTAGAAAAATATGGGACTCGGGCATGTGCCCGGAGTCGAAATCCGAGGTCCAGAACCCGGGTAAAAGAATTTTTCTGTTAAATTGTTTTCTGAAATTATTCAGGAAAAATGGAAATGAAAATGAGTTAGAAAATATAGGTATCGGGCTCGTATTTTGGTTCCGACGCCCGGTACAGGTCTTAAATATGCGTTAAGCGCTTTCTGTGAAATTTGGTCGAAATCGGACGTCGTTTGACGTGTTTCGGACCTAAATAGCTAAAGTTGGAAGTTTATGAACTTTGAAATGAAAATCATGAGTTTTGAGGTTTGATTCTTTGATTTTGATGTTATTTTCGCGATTTGATCGCTCGAGTAAGTTCGTAGGATGTTATTGAGTTAGCGTGTGTGTTTTGTTGGGAGCCCTGAGGGCTCGGGAGTGATTTGGAGGTGGTTCGGGGTGGTTTTGCACTTAGAAAAAATCTGGTATTTTGCTGTTTGCTGGTATCTGGTACATTGCTCTATGCGATCGCATAGGAGCCTCCGCGATCGCATAGAGTAAATTTCAAGTTGCCCCGTTTATTCTATGCGATCGCAATAATCCCAACGCGATCGCGTAGCTTTGTCCAGTCCTTCAATGCGATCGCAGCCCTTACCCCCGCGATCGCATAGCTTTAATCCAGCCCCATTTTTTTTCCTCTATGCGATCGCAGGTCCTCCCATGCGATCGCAGTGACCAGTCTTCTCTTACTCTATGCGATCGCATCCCTTGCTCCGCGATCGCATAGAACAATTTCGTCCAGTGATTTTTGATAAAAAAACAGAACCTTCATTACGGGATTTTTCTCACTTTTTCACACGGGCTCTTCTCTTTCACACTCCATAGACGATTTTCAAGCTCCTCTTCCTCCATATCTCTTTGGGTAAGTATTCTTAACTTCATTATCTCCTAATATTTCATCTAAACACTAATTTCCTAGCCCTAAATCATGAATTCAAGGTAGAAAATGAGGGTTTTGGGTAGAACTAGGGCTTTGGGAATTTTGAGTAATTCAACCTCAATTTGGGGTCGAATCTTGAAACAAATTACATATTTGAACTCTTAGGGAATGGGTGACATGGAATTGGTTCGAACCTCGGGTTTTGACCAAGCGGGCCCGGGGTCGATTTTAGAATTTTTGGGAGAAAGCTTAGAAATTCATATTTAGGCATTGGGTTTAGTTTGTTTAGCTATTATTAATATTGTAAAGTCATTATTTCATAGATTTGCCCGAGTTGGAGCCGAATTCGAGGGGTAAAGCTATACTAGAGGCTTGAGTTGAGTTTGGAGCATTCGAGGTAAGTGTTTGGTCTAACTTTGGCTTGAGGGAATAGGATTAGAGT
>NW_017682409.1:0-4714 GCF_001879085.1 Nicotiana attenuata | reverse complement strand
GCCCGACAGAGATATTGATTTCTGTATTGATCTGGCTCCGGGCACGCAGCCCATTTCTATTCCGCCGTATCGCATGGCCCCGTCAGAGTTGAAGGAGTTAAAGGACCAGTTGCAGGAATTACTAGAGAAGGGTTTTATCAGGCCTAGTGTTTCTCCTTGGGGTGCGCCGGTGTTATTTGTGAAGAAGAAGGATGGTTCGATGCGGATGTGTATTGATTACCGACAGTTGAACAAGGTGACGATAAAGAACAAGTATCCATTGCCGAGAATTGATGATTTGTTTGACCAGCTTCAGGGAGCAAAGGTGTTTTCAAAGACAGACTTGAGATCTGGCTACCATCAGCTGAGGATTTGGGCGTCTGATGTCCCTAAGACGGCGTTCCGCACTCGGTATGGACACTATGAGTTTTTAGTCATGTTGTTTGGGTTGACCAATTCCCCAGCAGCATTTATGGAGTTGATGAACCGAGTGTTCAGTCCATATCTAGACTTATTCGTGATAGTCTTTATTGATGACATCCTGGTGTACTCTCGCAGCCAGGAAGAGCACGAGCAGCACCTCAGAGTGGTTCTTCAGACTCGGAAAGATAGTCAATTATATGCTAAGTTTTCGAAGTGCGAGTTCTGGTTGAGTTCGGTTGCATTTCTAGGTCATATTGTATCAGCAGAAGGTATTCAGGTAGACCCATAGAAGATTGAGGCAGTCAAGAATTGGCCTCGACCAGCTTCAGCGACCGAGATTCGGAGTTTCTTGGGGTTAGCAGGTTATTACCGTCGGTTCGTGGAAGGATTTTCGTCTATTGCAGCCCCGATGACCAGATTGACCCAGAAAGGTGCCTAGTTCAGATGGTCAGATGAGTGTGAGGCGAGCTTTCAGAAGCTCAAGACAGCTCTGACCACGGCACCGGTGTTGGTTTTGCCCACGGGTTCAGGGCCTTACACGGTCTATTGTGATGCTTCCCGTATTGGGCTTGGAGCAGTATTGATGCAGGATGGAAAAGTTATTGCCTATGCTTCGAGACAGTTGAAGATCCACGAGACAAATTATCCGGTTCATGATCTAGAGTTGGCATCGGTTGTTCATGCTTTGAAGATTTGGAGGCATTATCTATATGGTGTGACGTGTGGGGTGTACACGGATCACAAGAGCCTGCAGTATCTGTTCAAGCAGAAGGAGTTGAATGTGAGGCAGAGGAGATGGCTAGAGTTGTTGAAAGATTATGATGTTACTATCTTATATCACCCGGGTAAGGCCAATGTGGTGGCCGATGCATTGAGTAGGAAGTCTGCCAGCATGGGTAGTCTTGCTTATATCCCGGTCAGCCAGAGACCGCTTGTTTTAGATATTCAGGCGTTGGCCAATCGATTGGTGAGATTAGATATTTCTGAGCCTAGCAGAGTGTTGGCTTGCACGGTCGCTCGTTCTTCTCTATTGGAGCGTATCCATGATCGGCAGTTCGATGATCCCCATTTGTGTGTCCTGAGAGACACGGTGCAGCGTGGAGGTGCCACGAAGGTGACTTTAGATGATGATGGTGTTTTGAGATTGCAGGGTCGAGTATGTGTTTCCAATGTCGATGGTATTTGAGAGTTGATCTTAGCGGAGGCCCATAGTTCTCGGTACTCTATTCACCCAGGCGCCGCGAAGATGTATCAGGACTTGTGGCAGCATTATTGGTGGCGTAGGATGAAGAAGGATATTGTTGCGTATGTGGCTCGGTGTTTAAACTGTCAGCAGGTCAAGTATGAGCATCAGAGACCCGGTGGTTTGTTTCAGAGGATTGAGCTCCCCGAGTGGAAGTGGGAGAGGATTACCATGGATTTCATTACTGGACTTCCGCTGACTCGGAAGAAGTTTGATGCTATTTGGGTCATTGTTGATAGGCTGACCAAGTCAGCGCATTTCATTCCAGTGGCAGTCTCCTATTCATCCGAGAGGTTAGCTGAGATTTATATCCGGGAGATTGTTCGCCTTCATGGAGTGCCGGTATCTATCATTTCGGATCGGGGTACGCAGTTTACCTCGCCCTTCTGGAGAGCAGTTCAGCAGGAGTTAGGTACCCAGGTTCAGTTGAGCACAGCGTTCCATCCTCAGACGGATGGTCAGTCCGAGCAGACTATTCAGATTTTGGAGGATATGCTCCGAGCCTGTGATTTTGGAGGCTCTTGGGACCAGTTTCTACCTTTAGCAGAGTTCGCCTACAACAACCGCTACCAATCCAGCATTCAGATGGCTCCTTATGAGGCGTTGTATGTTAGGCGATGTCGGTCTCCAGTTGGATGGTTTGAGCCGGGAGAGGCTCGGTTGTTGGGTAAGAATTTAGTCCAGGAGGCCTTGGATAAGGTCAAGATCATTCAGGACAGGCTTCGTTCGGCTCAGTCGCGGCAAAAGAGTTGTGCGGATCGCAAGGTTCGAGACGTGGCTTTCATGGTAAGTGAGCGAGTGTTGCTCCGTGTATCGCCTATGAAGGGCGTGATCAGATTTGGGAAGAAGGGCAAGCTTAGCCCTAGGTACATTGGTCCATTTGAGATACTTGATCGAGTGGGAAAGGTGGCTTATAGACTTGCCTTGCCACCTAGCTTGTCAGCCGTGCATCCAGTGTTTCATGTGTCTATGCTTCGGAGGTATCACGGCGATCCTACCCACATGTTAGATTTCAGCACTGTCCAGTTGGACAAGGATCTGTCCTACGAGGAGGAGCCGGTAGCCATTCTACACCGGCAGGTCCGTCAGTTGAGATCTAGGAGTTTTCCCTCTGTTCGTGTTCAGTGGAGAGGTCAGCCCCCTGAGGCCTCGACCTGGGAGTCCGAGTCTGATATGCGGAGCCGTTATCCACATCTATTCCCCGACTCAGGTACTTCCTTCTTTTGTCCGTTCGAGGACGAACGGTTGTTTTAGAGGTGGAGGATGTGACGACCCAAAGGGTCATCACCTATTTCCTCATCCATTTTGTGCTTTCGAGGCCTTGAAAACCTAATTTTTACTTGCCTCAATTTGCGTGCGCAGTCCGGGCGCGTAGCCGGAAAAGCTTTTATGTTGAAATATTTGAATTCTGTGAAAAATTTGAAGAATTTTGATATTAATATGATTATAGTTGACTTTGGTCAACATTTTTGGTAAACGGATCCGGACCCGAGATTGGACAGTCCCGGAAGATCCGTAGAAAAATATGGGACTCGGGCATGTGCCCGGAATCGAATTCCGAGGTCTAGAGCCCGAGATATGAATTTTTCCGTGAAATTGTTTATCTGAAATTATTAAGGAAAATGGAAATGAAAATTGATTAAAAGACTGTGGTATCGGGCTCGTATTTTGGTTCCGACACCCGGAACAAGTCTTATATATTGTTTAAGCGCTTTCTGTAAAGTTTGGTCGAAATCGGACGTCATTTGACGTGTCTCGGACCTAAATATCTAAAGTGGAAGTTTATGAAGTTTAGAAGAAAATCATGAGTTTTGAGGCTTGATTCTATGAACATAATGTTATTTTGGCGATTTGATCGCGCGAGTAAGTCCGTGGGATGTTTTTGAGGTTGTGTGCATGTTTAGTTTGGAGCCCCGAGGGCTCGGGTGAGTTTTGGATAGGCATCGGATTGCATTTTCTCATTTTTTAAAATCTGGTATTTTCAGTGCTGGTGTCTTCGCATTTGCAAAGAAATGATCGCAAATGCGATATCGCAAAGCGACCACTTGATCGCAAATGCGAAAAAGGGGAGACTTTGCTTGGGTCGCAAATGCGACAATATGTTCGCATATGCGAGGGCCGCCCAGTCGCAAATGCGACGTCTTCCTTCGCAAATGCGATAGCCCCATTTTCCCTCTGTGTTCGCAAATGCGGGAAAAGGCTCGCAAATGCGAGGTAGGGGTCATCGCAAATGCGATGTAATTTTCGCAAATGCGAAAATTGCCTCCAGACCCAAGTTCGCAAATGCGAACTAAAATGTTCGCAATTCCCACGCCTGTTTTGTTCGCAAATGCGAACCTATGCTCGCATTTCCCATATCCGAGGCCCAGCAAATTTTATACTTAGTCGAATTGTCATCACTTTTCACCATTCTTTCAAAACCCAAACACCATAGGCGATTTTTCAAGAGCAAACTTCATCCCAAATCATTTGTAAGTTAATTTTTACTCAATTCTTTCAACTTTTAACATCATTAAACATGTTTTCCACTTGAAATCAAGGATTTTCATGGGTGAAATTGGGGTTTTTGGGTAGAACCTAGGTTTTCCATAAATTGGGGAGTTGGACCTCGATTTGAGGTCCGAATTCAAAACAAATTATATATTTGAACTCGTGGGGGAATGGGTAGCCAGATTTTGGTTCGAACCTCGAGTTTTGACCACGTGGGCCCGGGGGCGATTTTGGAATTTTTGGGAAAAACTTGGGAAACTCATTTTTATGCATTCAAATCGATTCATATAATGTTTATTAAAGTAATTGAGCAATTTGTGATTAGATTCGAGCGAATTGGAGGTGGAACCGCGAGGTAAAGCAATAGTTGAAGATTAAGTGGATTTCAAGGCTTTGAGGTAAGTGTTTGGTTTAACCCTAGCTTGAGGGGATAGGAGTTAAGTCTTGTTGCTAACTGCTATGTGATCGAGTACGATGTATAGGCATGGTGACGAGTATCTATACATTGGTGTCTAGCATGACCTTGAGTCATTATAATGTGATTTTCATGAACTTATTGTGAATTTCATGTTTATTGGA
>NW_017682408.1:7341-9932 GCF_001879085.1 Nicotiana attenuata | reverse complement strand
GGATACTGATATATTGGCAGCATTCCGAGTAACTCCTCAACCTGGAGTTCCACCTGAAGAAGCAGGGGCCGCGGTAGCTGCCGAATCTTCTACTGGTACATGGACAACTGTATGGACCGATGGACTTACCAGCCTTGATCGTTACAAAGGGCGATGCTACCGCATCGAGCGTGTTGTTGGAGAAAAAGATCAATATATTGCTTATGTAGCTTACCCTTTAGACCTTTTTGAAGAAGGTTCTGTTACCAACATGTTTACTTCCATTGTAGGTAACGTATTTGGGTTCAAAGCCCTGCGCGCTCTACGTCTGGAAGATCTGCGAATCCCTCCTGCTTATGTTAAAACTTTCCAAGGTCCGCCTCATGGGATCCAAGTTGAAAGGCATTATGCGATGCCATTTTACAAAACTAAGAAAATAAACAAGAAACAAACAAGAAAATAAATGAAGATAAGAAAGAATTACAAAAATATTCACAAGTTTGGACCAAAGTACTTACGCTTACTCCTCAAACAACCTAAATACGCCAAATTGTACCCGGAAGCGGCGCCAATTTTGATGACGTCCAAATCCACTACAAAAAAGTAAATGGACACGGTCGCATGCAATATAATTTACCCAACTATGAGTCGTGGTCGAATCCCATAGAGAACAATATGTAGGCGATTAGGCGTCTAAGAGAATTATCACTTGTTATGCTAAGCCAAACATTTAGAAAAGTTTTGAGAAAATATTAATCACTAAATGCAAAAATATAAAGTAACCTAGAAAGCAAGTAAATTGATCAATGGCTACAAGCATGGAAACAAGGAAAGTTACACTCAAGTAACAATCCAATGCATTTCACGATTTTATAAATATGAGCGAGTTTATTTTAATTAGCCTTGGGTAATAATTCTATATTAACTTCTTCCGAAGACTAACAAGACTTCTTAATTGAATTATCCCAAAAACAATTAAGAGATTAAGCACACCCGATTATGGTAACAAGTAGTTCAATCTTATCCCTAGGTAGAATCTATAAAGTGAGGGTTAAAGCCTCAAGTTTTTGTTAATTAATCTTTCCCAACCCCAAATTATCTTTCCCAAAATTAATTCGAAGTAAATGGGTGAGTCCTAAGGTTATCTAATACCTTTGGAAACATTAAAGATCAAGAATAATTAAAGAAACAATAACTCACTTCATAATAACTAAAAATCATTCAATACATAAGCACAACAAAATATTTAATCCACACTTTAAATATGAATATTCTCATAAACAAGATTAAAGTGTTGGAATAAATACTACACACTTATATATACAATACAAAGCAAGGAAATGAAGAAATGAACATAAATGGGTAAGGAATTCTCAACCAAAAGCTTCAAATATTCAAGCGCCAAGTGTGTGTGTGCAAGAAACCTAGCTTCCAAAACTTGTTCTCTCTAGTCTCAAGACTGAAAAATAATCCCAAGATATTTTACAAATGAGCTAGTATAAGTATTAAATGATTTGGGACAAAACATGTGAAATTACATAGGTACCAAGAACTAAAGCACGATATTCGCATTTGCGAAGCAATGTTCGCATGACTTTCCTGTTGACCTTCGCATTTGCAATAAAGACTTCGCATTTGCGAAGTCTGATTGTCTCGTTTGTCTTCGCATTTGCGAAGTCCTTTTTCGCATTTTCAAGCACTGCCTTCTTCTCATTTCCCACACTTGTCTTGCAATTGTAATGGTCATACCTCAACCGATCTAGTTGAGCTAGAGATGATGGATTTTGATTCTATCATGGGCATGGACTGGTTGGCAGCTTGCTATGCCACAGTTGATTGCCGAGCAAAGGCAGCCAATTCAATTTTCCGGGTGAGCCAGTCCTTGAATGTGTAGGTAATACAATGACACCCAAAGGTAGGTTTGTTTCCTATCTGAAGGCGAGGAAAATGATCGCAAAAGGGTGCATTTATCATATTGTGTGAGTTAGAGATGAAGATGCTGAGATACCTACACTTCAGTCTATTCCAATAGTTAGAGAGTATGCAAATATGTTTCCAGATAAGCTTCTAGGTATTCTCCAGATTGAGAGATTGGTTTTAGTATCTATTTGCTTCTGGGAACTCAACCAATATCCATCCCTCCATATAGAATGGCTCCTGCCGAACTGAAGGTTTTGAAGGAGCGGTTAAAAGATTTGTTAGAGAAAGGATTCATCAGACCCAGTACCTCACCTTAGGGTGCACCGATATTGTTTGTTCAGAAGAAAGATAGCTTGCTGAGGATGTGTATCGATTATAGGCAACTGAACAATGTAACATTTAAGAATAAGTATCCACTTCCAAGGATCGAGGACTTATTTGAACAGTTACAGGGGGCTAGATGCTTTTCAAAGTTACATTTGAGGTCCGGGTACTACCAGGTCAGAGTTCAGGAGAAAGATATTCCAAAGATAGCCTCCAAGACCCGATATGGCCACTTCGAGTTCCTTGTCATATCCTTCCAGTTGACAAATGCACCCATCGTATTTATGGACTTGATGAATAGCGTATTCCGGTCATTTTTAGATCTGTTCGTGATAATATTTATTGATGATATTCTGGTTTATTCACAT
>NW_017682408.1:5583-6375 GCF_001879085.1 Nicotiana attenuata | reverse complement strand
AATATGGCCGGAATCGCTCAAATATCCGATCAAAAATTCGGCCAAAACCCTAAACTGCTCCAAACCCACCAAATTGGTACCACGTGACATTTTCACCACCCTCATGAGGAATTTGTTGGCATTAGCATTCAAATCGCACCAGAAATAGTTGAATTTCAAATCTGAAGAGTCATGTGACTTTGGGAGTTACACAGATGAGTCCTCTTTCTTTGATGTTTGATTTTTTTTTTTTGTTAAGATTAGGTTAGTTAGTGTGTTTAGGTTTTACATCAGGCCTGTAATTACTAGTTTTGAAATCGGATAACCGTTAATTGTATAGTCTAATTCTCTTGTTTGTTGTGCCCATGTCAAATGCCTTGTTTTGTTTTGATCCTTCATCTGTTTTAATTCTGTTTTTGATTGTTAGTTCGACCCGGTGTTCATGTCGATTAGGGAGTGCCTGTTTGTGATTTGAGTTATGCCTCTGTTGGTGTAGTTAACAGTCGTCGTCGATTTGTTAATCCAATAATTTGCCTATTAGTCTATTATCTTTGATCAGCTTCAATCAATCTTGTGTGTTTCAGTTTTAATATGTTTAGTACTTCTTTTAGGTTAATCAGCGACTGCTGTTAACAATGATTCAATGAAACGCCTGGTTCAATTAGTGGTAATTAGTTGAATTTGGCCATAATAGATGGGCTCAATTAGGGCAGAAAGAGGGCTAAAGTCATTCTGGTTTGGGTAGTAATTTCAGGAGATGCAGAGGGTAGTTTAGGCATGGAAAAGGGTATTTTCTTTAGGATTGGTAGTTTT
>NW_017682408.1:0-2609 GCF_001879085.1 Nicotiana attenuata | reverse complement strand
ACTTTCATCCACAATAGTGCCCAAAATAGCTCTCAAGGGGAAGTCGACAACTTCAAGTGGTTATGGAAGCTACAAACCCCAAACAAGATAAAATACTTCATCTAGCTCTTAACCCACAAAAGGCTCCCTACCAGGGCATTTCTAAATTCAATTGGAATCAATTACACCACCCAATGCCAATACTGTGATACGGGGCAGGAGGACATTGACCACATCTTCTTCCTTTGCCCCAATGCTACCCTCTTTTGGAATTCCATCGATCAAAGTCATCAACTCCTCCTCCATCCAACCCACTAAGCTGCAGTCACCTTTGGCAAACAGTACTACCTACTCTTAAAGGGTTAAAATTCAATGACTACCTCAACTGGGCAATCCTTATTCCATACTGCCTCTGGCACATCTGGCTAGTAAGGAATAATAATGTGTTTAACAACAGGAAAGAATCTATCAATGCTAATAACACAATAGCAAAAGCAACAGAATACCAAGCCCTCAAATGCAACAGTGCCAAGCAATGCACCCATTAATTAATGCTCAATGGTTACCACCACCAAGAGGCTATTTCAAACTAAACACTGATGGTGCAACAAAAGGAAACTCGGGAATTGGTGGAGCTGGGGGCATTTTCAGAGATCACAGCGGCAGTTGGAAGTTAGGTTTCATGGAAAACTTACCTCAAGCAACTAACTTAGGGGCTGGATTTAGGGCCCTCATAAGAGGTCTCCAATTAGCGGAACAAAACAATCTACTCCCGCTTCAAGTAGAAACGGATTCTGCGGAAGTAATCACTATGTTGGCAGAAGGTAACTTAATATTTGACCCTCTAATTTG
This sequence comes from Nicotiana attenuata, assembly GCF_001879085.1. Classification (NCBI taxonomy): domain Eukaryota; kingdom Viridiplantae; phylum Streptophyta; class Magnoliopsida; order Solanales; family Solanaceae; genus Nicotiana; species Nicotiana attenuata. The sequence goes on along the minus strand of NW_017682408.1, from coordinate 1,778 downwards.
TGAATGTAGGTTATTGATTCAAAGGATGGGCAGCGTGGTTGTGAGACACACTTACAGGGAACAAAACAGGGTTGCTGATGCACTGGCGAAGGAAGCAGCTAAGGAAAGCCTTTTGAATAGATCAGTACGACTAGCAGTTCCTCCGGTGTTTGCCAATGATGTATTTTGGGCAGACACTCTAGGAACTGAACTACCTAGGACATTTTTGGGTTGTAATATAGATACAATCATGCAAAACATTGCATCCATGGGTTCCTTAAAGTACCCCAGTAACTCTCAAGGCGGCGTAACCTCCTTATTTTAACTAGTTAATATAAATCCTTTTGACCAAAAAAAAAAACCTCTAATATTAGTGACAGAATAGGATTTAAATCTCATTTCACCAGTTAGATATGCAATTTAGGTAAATAAGTCTCAGTTAGCAATATTCTTTAATTTTAATTAACTTTGAGATCTCTTTATTAGTTTAATCCACGTAAATATGTGTAAAAGGTGATCATGTTAGGAAATAAAAAATTGGTATATATTTATGTACTTATATTTTTATCTTTGTTTTCTTCTTCTAATATCAGAGACAGAACAGGAGAGTTGCTTAAATCTCATTTCACCAGCTACATATGCAATTTAGGTAAAAGGATAGGTAAAGGATCTCAACTGGCAAAATACTTTCTTTACAAATTTGAAATAACGTTGAGATCTCATTATTAATTTAATCCATGTAAATATGTGTAAAAGGTATGCATATTAGAATATTAAAATAGGTATAAAACTTATGTACTTGTAGTTAGTTGTTTGCATACTTGATATCAGTGTGACAGAATAGGAAAAGCTACTAAAATAGGTATAAAATTTATGTACTTCTATTTCTAAAATGCCAAGTAATATGAATTTACCATATAGTTGAATCAAAGTCAGATAGAATTTGTTTTATCACTAGTATAAATAGAAGTGCAAGAGATTGGAAAGATAAATTGCGTAAAAGTTGACGAGTGAAGATGAAGCAGGCTTTAGCAACATTTTTAGTCGTGATCGCTTTTCATATTCTCATATCAGGTAAATTTCTTATATTTGTTCGCATTAATTATTTCAATGAACAATTTTAAAAAGATAATTTCCATGAGAAAAAAAATAAACTTTTGGATTTCTTATGCAAGGCCTTTCATTCATTTTTTTCATTTAATCATGTGCAATTGTAAAAAAATTTATGACGAAAGGCCACATAATAAGGGAGAGGGATTGTATATGTAGCTAGTATTTATTTAAACTGGTATTAATACTGATTTATCAATACTATTTTTGCAGAAAATGGACTTCCTTCAGTAGAGGGTGCTCCAGTAAATATTTGTGAACAAATAGTTCCGGGCATTAAGTGTCCACCAGAAGGCACTCCTCTTTTCTATCTTGCATCTATAGTATTTTTGCCCTGGTGGATTTCTTTCTCAGTTAATAAATGTCTGGAATCTTGGGTTACTAATTGGTGGAATACTGGGCAATCCGAAATTTTTTTGAATAATATTCAAGAAAAGAGTCTTCTAGAAAAATTTATAGAATTAGAGGAACTCCTCTTCTTGGACGAAATGATCAAGGAATACTCGGAAACACATCTCGAAGAGTTTGGGATAGGAATCCATAAAGAACGATCCAATTAATCAAGATACAAAACGAGAATCGTATCCATACGATTTTGCACTTCTCGACAAATATCATCTGTTTTATTATTCTAAGCGGGTATTCAATTTTGGGTAATGAAAAACTTGTTATTCTTAACTCTTGGGCTC
>NW_017682407.1:4874-9932 GCF_001879085.1 Nicotiana attenuata | reverse complement strand
GGTTAGCTTCAGGGGATGATTTGTGACTTAGGAGTGTGATCGGAATTGATTTTGGAGGTCAGGTGTAGAATTAGGCTTGAATTGGCGAAGTTAGTATTTTGGCGAATTCTGGTTGATAGGTGAGAATTTGATTCGAGGGTCGGAATGGAATTCCGAGAGTTGCAGTAGCTTCGTTAGGTGATTTGGGATGTGTGTGCAAAATTTCAGTTGATTCGGAGGTGTTTTGGTCGGGTCTTTGATCGAATGCAAGTTTCGGAAGATTTGGATGAACTTAGGCTTGAATTTGATGTAATTTGATGGTTTATGTGTTATTTGTGGTGTTTTGATGATTCGAGAAAGTTTGAATAAGGTGTTGGATCATGTTTGTATTTTTGGTTGAGGTCTCGGGGGCCTCGAGATGATTTCGGATGGCTATCGGGGAGTTTTGAGCCTTGGGGAATTACAGGCTTCTGCTGGTACCTGGTATTTTCGCACCTGCGGTTATGGGACCGCAGGTGCGGTTTCGCAGAAGCGGAGGAGGATTCTTGAACTTAAACCACGATTTTATGGTGCAAAATACGTGAATTTAGACTGAAAAATTAAGGAATCAAGGGTTAAAAATGGAGGTTAGGGTTTGAAACTTAAGAGAGTTAAAATGGGAATTTGAGGGGTCATTTGGACTCTGATTTTGGTGTTCTTTATATGTATAGACTCGTGGCGAGACAAGGAATCCGTTGATGGTAAATTTTCTGATTTTCGAGAAGTGGGCCCGGGGCTCGGGTTTTTGCTAATTTCGAGATTTTAGCTATTTTTCGATTGTTTTCGATTGGGTATTATTCCATTAGCATATTGTGATGTATTCGTTGTGGTTTTGATCAGATTCGGTACACGAGGAATTCAATTCGAAAGGCAAGGGCATAGCGATCTAGGACTTTTGCCGGCTTGAGCTGAGTAATAGATGTAAATGCTGTTCTGAGGGTTTGAAACCCCGTGTTTGCACATCGTAGTGCTATGTTGAGGTGACTTGCACGTCGGGTAGCGAGCGTGGGGTAGAGCACCGTTGGGGATTGTGACTTGGTCCGTCCCGGTAGATGAATATACTGCGTATTTATCTGAAATTCACTTATTATCATTTTTAGCTGAGCTCATTGCTATGTTTGGGCTTCGTGCCAATTGATTAAATCCTTCAGGGATTATTATTACTGGTTTCTTACCATTTTTGCATATCATTGAACTCAGTCCTGGTATTTAATACTGTTTTGCAAACTCAACCACATTTCCTTAAACTTGAAACTTAATTAATATTTTTAACTGAAGTTTGGGTTGAATATTTCTATATTATGGTTTGCTCGAGTGGCTTATGTGATTTTGGACTGAGCATGGGATCGGGCTGCACGCCGCAGCGGTATGATACTGATATTGATATGAGGCCGAGAGCCTAGTTGATACCACGAGATGGCTTATTATTGCGCTTGGGCCGTAAGGGACCCCTCCCGGAGTCTGCATACCCCCGGTGAGCGTCGTCGACAATAAATAAATGGAGAGGGCTGCACGCCACAGCGGGTACTGGAGAGTACCGGTCTACGTGTTGCATTGCATACTATTAACTGTCATTTATTTACTTATCTGTTGTGATATCTCTATAATTGTTCTCACTGTTTCACTGGATTTTTATATTGCTGGGTTCAAGTTACTGTATTTATAGAATTACCTTGTGCCTATTCAGGATTTCTTATTCTCAGTCTTTATTTATGTTTATTACTCACTGAGTTGGAAGTACTCACTTTACTCCCTGCACCTCGTGTGCAGATTCAGGTGCACCCACTGAGGCTGAGTGAGACTTTCTCTGTCGAGCATCATATCCGGGAGCATCAAGGTAGCTGCATGACGTCCGCAGTCCTGATCTTCCATCTATCCTATTTATTTTATTCCGCATTTCTTCAGACTAGTATGTAGTAGGTTGACACTCGTATATTAGAGGCTCAGACTTGTGACACCGGATTCTTCGGGCTGTGTAGTAGTATTTTTACTTGGGTTTTCCGCATGTTTTAATTATATTTCAGATATTCAGTATTATGACTTATAAATTTTACTGTGTTAAATAAATTCATGAGCTGTATAAATAGTCAAGGTTATTGGATTGGTCGGGCTTACCTAGCAATGTGTTGGGCGCCATCACGACCGGGGTTGAGGTCGTGACAAGTTGGTATTAGAGCCTAGTTACTTGGTCTCGCGAGTCATGAGCCGATTGGTAGAGTCCCGTGGATCGGTACGGAGACGTCTGTACTTATCCTCGAGAGGCTGCCGAACCTTTAGGAAACTTCATATTCTTGAAACTCTTGTCGTGCGGCTTTGTTGAACTGAGAACTAAATCCTTATTATTCTATTCTCTCACAGATGGTGAGGACACGAGCTACCGGACGTGACGGACGACCACCAGTGCCACCTGCTGAGGCCGCCAGAGGCCGTGGATGCGGTCGTGGTCGTGGCAGAGGCAGAGTAGCCGGGGAAGCACCTGCTGATCCACTAATTGCCCCAGCTCAGGATCAGGCTCCAACTGTCAATACTCCAGCAGCACTTGTTCAGGCACCAGCTGTGCCTATCGTGATTCTGGGTCTTCAGGAGACCTTGGCTCAGATATTATCGATCTGCACTAGCCTGGCTCAGGCGGTTTCAGCCACCACAGCAGCAGCAGCTACTTCGCAGGTTGGGGGAGGCAATCAGACCCCCGTTTCTCGCACACCTGATCAGGCGGCGCACGGACTACAGACACCAGAGGCACCTCCAGCTTAGCAGGTTGCACCAACTCAGGGCTTCGTGGTTCCAGCTATGCCAGACGATGAGCAGTGTCGTCTCGAGAGGTTTGGTAGGCTCCAGCCTCCCACATTTGGTGGTGCTGAGGGTGAGGATGCCCAAAGTTTTCTTGACAGATGTCAGCGTATGCTCCGTACGGTAGGGATCCTTGAGTCGAGTAGTGTGGCATTTATTACTTTTCAGTTCACGGGGGCTGCTCTTACTTGGTGGGAGGACTTTGAGAGGCGTAGGCCTGCCGGTGCAGCACCCCTGACTTGGCAGCAGTTCTCTGCTCTTTTTCTGGAGAAGTATGTACCTCAGTACCGCAGGGAAGAGCTGCGTAGGCAGTTTGAGTGGTTGACACAGGGGGATATGACAGTGACTCAGTACGAGATGAGGTTTTCCCAGCTGGCTCGTCATGCTACTTGGATGGTTACGTCAGATCGTGAGAGGATTAGGAGATTTGTGGATGGCCTTAACTACCATCTCCATATTCTGATGACTAGAGAGAGAGTACTGGGTGCTACGTTTGAGGAGGTGGTGGACATCGCTCATGAGATCGAGTCAGTCCGCCGTAGAGAGCGAGAGGAGAGGGAGGCTAAGAGGCCTCGTGGATCGGGCAGTTTCACTGGTGCTCCTTCGAGGGGTCAGTTTCAGCACGGTAGAGGTCGTTCTTTCAGGCCTGCTCAGTCGGCTCGTCTAGAGTATCGTGGGGGATCTTTAGGTCGTGGTCACCACGGGCCCCAGCAGGGTCAGTATTCACTCAGCGCCCTCTCAGCTCAGAGTTCATCTCATGCCCCATCAGTTCAAGGTTCTTCTGCGCCGAGTGCATCTGCTAGTCATTCCGGTGCGACGGGTTCCCGTCAGTCCCCATCTCCAGTACCGGGCAGCTATTATGAGTGCGGAGAGTTTGGTCACTTGAGGAGGCAGTGCCCTCGCCTTCGTAGCAGACAGCATCAACGGAGGGGTCAGCCATCGACTTCTGCTCCAGATACTTCATCACCCGCTCAGTTAGCTAAGGGTGGAGATCAGGCAGCCAGGGGTCGTCCCAGAGGCGGAGATCGATCTGGAGGTGGCCAGGCTCGTTTCTACGTTATGCCGGATAGGACAGATGCCATTGCTTCAGACGCTGTCATTACAGGTATTATTTCAGTCTGTCACAGAGACGCCTCAGTATTATTTGATCCCGGTTCCACCTATTCATATGTGTCTTCATATTTTGCTCATCATTTGAGTACGTCCCGAGGGTGTCTTGCTTTACCTGTTCATGTATCTACACCGGTGGGCGATACTATTGTTGTAGACCGTGTGTATCGGTCATGTTTGGTGACTATTGGGGGTCTGGAGACCCGAGTTGATTTACTTCTATTGAGCATGGTGGACTTCGATGTTATCTCCGTGTCATGCTATTCTAGACTGTCATGCTAAGACAGTCACTTTGGCTATGCCGGGTGTACCGCGGATCGAGTGGCGTGGTGTGACTGACTATGTTCCCAGTAGGGTTATTTCCTTCTTGAAGGTCCAGCGTATGGTTGGGAAGGGTTGTCTTTCCTATTTGGCGTTTGTGAGAGATGTGGGAGCTAAGACTCCTAACATTGATTCTGTTTCGGTTGTGAGGGAGTTTCCCGATGTGTTTCCTGCAGACCTGTCGGGCATGCCGCCGGACAGGGATATTGATTTTGGTATTGACCTAGTGCCGGGCACTCAGCCCATTTCTATTCCGCCATATCGTATGGCACCAGCGGAGTTGAAAGAATTGAAGGAGCAGCTTCAGGAGCTCCTGGATAAGGGGTTCATTCGGCCTAGTGTGTCACCTTGGGGTGCACCAGTTCTGTTTGTGAAGAAGAAGGATGGCACAATGAGAATGTGCATCGATTATAGGTAATTGAACAAGGCAACAATTAAGAACAAGTATCCCCTACCTCGCATTAATGATTTGTTTGACCAGCTTCAGGGAGCGAGGGTGTTCTCCAAGATTGACCTCCGTTCAAGTTATCACCAGTTGAAGATCAGGGATTCAGATATTCATAAGACTGCCTTCAGGACTAGATATGGTCACTATGAATTTCTTGTCATGTCTTTCGGGCTGACCAATGCCCCAGCAGCGTTCATGCATTTGATGAACAGTGTGTTTCGGCCTTATCTGGATTCATTTGTCATAGTGTTCATTGATGATATACTGGTATACTCGCGCAGTCAGGAGGAACACGCGCAGCATTTGCGAGTTGTGTTGCAGAGATTAAGGGAGGAGAGGCTTTATGCAAAGTTCTCCAAGTGTGAGTTCTG
>NW_017682407.1:0-2456 GCF_001879085.1 Nicotiana attenuata | reverse complement strand
TTCATATATCACAGATATGACCACATAGGAGGTTTCAACAACCCGAAAAACAAGATATGTAGCAAAGGGAACCGCCAAAAATGGGAGGAGCACAGACGTTTTGCTTTTATGGTGGTCTTTTTGGGGCTTGTGGTATTTCCAAGGAAACACGGAAACATTGACATAAAAATAGCCAGGGTCGTCAGCACTCTACTCACTCAAGCCAAAAGCACTCTTGCGCCCATGATATTAGCCGAAATCTTCCGTGCTCTTACAGCCTGCAAAGCCGGGGGAGACTTCTTCGAAGAGTGCAATCTATTGTTGCAAATGTGGATGACTGAACACTTGTGCTGTCGTCCTCAACTCCTGAGTTATGGTTCCACAAAGAAGACGTGCATAGAAGAGTTTTACACAAGGATTAAGGGGAATAGCTTGCCCGAGGGATTCACGGGCTGGACTTCATACTTTCGGTCCCTCACTGCTAGTCAAATAGAGTGGACATTTGGATGGTTGCCCATCGATGAAATCGTATATATGCCAGTAACGGGACTGTACTTCCTTTTGATGGGTCTTAAGAGCATCCAGCCGTATGCTCCGTATCGGGTTTTAAGGCAACTCGGGAGGTGCCAAATAGTGCCAAAAGATGGCGATCTTAGTGCTCAGGTGGTTGAAATTAGCCCTGACGGACAATTCCCTGAAGCAAGAGTCCGCCAGATCTGGAATGAATGCCAACACTTAAAAGCGGATACTTGTGTACAGGATCGGGCCAAAGGCGAAGTGTCGCCAGGTTACCTTGCCTGGTATAGGAGAGAATATGAGCATGAAAGGCCAGCTAAAAGACCTCACATCCGGGAGTTTGCCGAATCATCACAAGAACAGTGGGCTTGGTTAGCTAAGGAAAATGAGTACAGGGCCCGCATAGGAGCATTGGAAAAGCAGGTCCAAGACCTCCAGTTTAAAAACAGCGTACAAGCCGCGGCTGACGAGGGTGAGAGAAAGAAGTTGGCCAAAGAAAATGAAGCCTTACGAGACCAAATCCAAAAGATGAAGATAGCAGCCGAAAATCCCGTCAGGAGTGCCAAAGATATAAAGCTTATAGAAAATCTAAGGCAAAAAGTGAATGACTACAGTTTTGATCTCAACAAAGCAGAAAAGGAGTTAACTGGGGTTCGAAAACAGTTGGCTAAAAACGCGGAAGAACGGGCCCGCATGGTTAAGCAGTTAAAAGAAGAATACGATAATGAGGTCACAGGATTAAAGAAAAAGGTCATTGCCGCAGAGAACAGAATGATCAAACAGGCAAAAGAATTCAAAGTTGAAAGAGAACACTGCTACACGGCATTGGCACAATTAGAAATGGACTTGCAACAACTCCAGGAACAAAACCAGGTAGCCGAGCAAACTTTGGAGGCTAGGGCCCAACAGATAGGGCGGTTGCTTCAAGAAAAAGGCAGAATCAGAGAAAGAATCATAACTGTTGCTCACTCCATTACTAGGAAATGCCAAATGTGCGAGAACCTGACCCGTACCACCTTCTTTGCATCAGTGATGATATTTGTGAAGCAGATAATGAGTGACCTGGACAGACTTCAAGGGGAACTTGCATATAGGCCCGCGGCGAGACCGAACGATGTCCCGCGGGCACCAGGAGCTTTAATGTATTCATGATTGTCTTTTGAGTCTGTATTTCTTTTTCTACTAGAGTTTGTCATTTGAGTCTGTATTTCTGTTCTACTGGAGTCTGTATTTTTCATTGAAAGTCAGTTAGTTGATTGAGTCTGTATTTCCGTTTGAGCTAGATTAGGGATGGTGGAGTCTGTAGTTCTTTTCTGCATCAGAGTCCGGTAGTTGTTTAGTCTGTCCGCTTTGAGTCTTTGTAATAGACATAGTTGCTATCAATAAAATTGAAAGTCCCAAAAAATATTTTGCTTCTACTTTACATTTATTCGTCACGAACTACGCTTGGTCTGATTCACACGGCGTCATGATACGTAGGCAATATCCATAGGATTCGACCGTAACCAAATAATAAAATGGAGAAATAGGAGAGAAAATGCAAAAAGAGAGAGCGGCAAGAAACAATGGAAAAATAAAAAGGAAGTGGCACATAGAAATAAGGAAAAGCCGGGATGACGCATGCAACCAAGCAAAGGCATAATAGAAATGGTTAACTGCTTAGGTGCATTCACTCCCCAATGTGCGGTCATCTATCTATTAATGCCCTAACCGCTAACAAAGTTGTTGTTGATGAGTTCAGGCAAGTGGTTAAGTTGACTGGCATTCTGGCAACCCGTCCCTACAACACCCGCTGGAAGGATAAGTCAAACATGGTCAACCAGGAATTGGAAGCAAGCATTGTCGACCCATCTAGGGAGGAGGAAGTAGTGGACGTTAATGCAATGAAGGAGGAGATGTATAAACTGAAGCAACAAATGGCCGAGATGTACCAGGCCTGGTTGAAGGGACATCCACCACCA
>NW_017682406.1:8782-9932 GCF_001879085.1 Nicotiana attenuata | reverse complement strand
AATGTGTTGATTCCTACAAGAACAGTCACAGGTTAGCAAGGTTGCATAGACTATGGACAATTGAACAAAGTGCCCTGCAAGGATCTTTATCCCTTGCCATTCATTGATCGGATGCTAACCCAACTTGCTGGGCGTGCCTGTTATTGCTTCTTGGATAGCTAATGAGAGCCACGTGGTGGCGCGTTCTTCATTTGAAGTGATGTGATGGTAACATGCGTCGTGCCACGCGTTAAATCAGGCGCTTCTTAGGAGGCAGCCCATGTCTTTTTCTCTTGTTTCTTTGATTTTCTTTGTAGTTTAGGTTTGATTGTTGGACTAATTGGTTGTGAGATGTTGCAGGGATTGTGTTGATGCAGTGCAAGACATTTTGAAAAAAATGAACAGTCTCTGAAGTTGCTAGTGCGGCCGCATTGCACTTTGTGCGGTCCGCACTGGTGAAAGCCAAGTGAGGGGCTCTCTGAAGTTTGCCACTGCGGCCGCATCCCATTTAGTGCGGTTCGCGGTGGACCTCCGCGGTCGCGGTCGATTTTGTGCGGACCACGGAGGTTGCCTTCTCAGACTTCTTCTGAACTAACCCAGCGCGGTCCGCGGTCCGTTTTGTGTGGCCGCGCTGGTAGGTAAGGCTGGGTCCCACTGTTTTTCTATAAATAGACCCCAGGGGTCACTAGTTACACTTTTCGAAAGTTTAACACTCAGGTGTTGCTGCATACTTAAACACATATAGTGGGCAGTTGCTGCTAGTGGGTGCTGAGCATTATTGGCTGCCGGAACCATTTAAAATGGTGCGTAACAAGGACTATTTGCGTAAGCTACAAGTGCAAAAAAGAACGCGTATACGAAACCAAATGGATGTTGGTGATACCATTTATGCGCGTAAATGTGGCATATGCTCGCAAACAGGACACGGCCGTCGTAAATGTCCTTCAGCTGGTTTGGGTGGTGGTGGTAATCCAGCTTCTGGTGGAAGTTCATCTAATGTGCCCAACTATCAAGGATACACATAGTGTTTTATTTCCGTAATGTGTTTGTAATAAGTTTATGTACTTGTTTATCTTGCAGAATGTATGAAAGAAAATTATGTTTCCATTGCTGTTATATCTTTTTGATATTTAACATTAATACTTCAGCACAACAATCTAACATAAACCCA
>NW_017682406.1:0-7827 GCF_001879085.1 Nicotiana attenuata | reverse complement strand
TAGCAATGTGGCCCACATCTTGAAGGGCACTAAAGTGACCAAAGTGCGGAACAAAAAGGTGGTATTTACTGGGAAGGCACTTAATGAATACTTGGGGTTCGATGACGAAGATGAGACCCTTTACAATGAAAAGTTGGCAATGGGCGAAGAGGTTCGTCCGTGGTTAGCTTCATACCTGGCAATCCCGGGTACTGTTCCAGAGTGGTTGCAAGCAGGGACCAAAATTTCTCGGAAGACCTTTAACTTTGAGGCTAGGGGGTGGTTGACTTTTGTGTGCAGTCGGCTTGACCCCACTACCCATGATCAGACTATTCCACTTGCCCGGGCTGTTCTTGTTGCATCTATTATGGCAGGATATCCTCTCAACGTGGGCAATGTTATATCCCGCATCATTTCTGCAGTAGGGCTTGAGCATGACCGGAACTATCCTTTTCCCAACACCCTCACTATGTATTTCCGGGACCTAAAGGTGGAGAAGAGAGATTTTGATATCAAGGTCAACCCTGTGGCTCCGTTTTTGTGGTACAGTTTGAAGGGGCCAGACAACCCCAAGGACAAGAATTACAAGTCGCCTGCCTCTGCTCCAACTGGCCAGTCTGAAGAGCCGGTTGCGGTAGAGCCCTCCACTGAGCTTGCCTCCACCATCGTTGAGTTACCTCTGGGACCTTCCACTACTGCTGGTCCTTCTACTTCAGCTGGCTCGGGGATTCCATCTTCCCGGGCCCATCCTATCACTGCCCACCAGCTGAGCCAGGCACTTCATAGCTTGAACAACTGGATGTCAGCTGCGTCATCCAAGTTGTCTACATTGTCTTCTACCATTGCGGCTCAGTCAGCACCGCATCCAGTACAGATTCCTCAGTCCATTGAGGACACATTGAAGATCCTGGAAAACCAGGAAAAGATCATCAGTACTCAGGATGCCTTGTCTAAGGCAGTGGATTTACACGGCAAGGCTCTGAAGGAGCTTGCCAGGGAGCACAGGAAACTGCGCAAAACACGGGCTTCCAAGGAGTCTGTGAAGGAGCTTAGAGCAGATGTGGACAAGCTGAAGGCGGACCATCTACCTTTAGACTTGCTATTTGAGGATCCAACTCCAGCGACAGTACCAGCATCAGAGCCACAGCAGGAGCAGACACAGAGGCTTCCTAGGAAGAAGAGGAAGCTCCCCAGTGCAGATGAGGCAATCATCCAGTTGGCGGACCCACCGGAGATTTCCTCCAGTCAGCCACAGGATGTTCCTGATATTCAGCCCGTCCAGGTCCAGGCCCCAGTCCCAGCAGCTGAGCAGCAGGAGACCGGGAACCAGTCTGAGGTTCCCGAGCATACCGAGGACCCAGGGACCACACATGCTCCTATGCAGACGGACGAGGCTTAGGGAGTCTTCATATCCTTTCCCTATACTTTTTGATGTTTATTTTTGCTTTAGTTGGCATTGGGGACAATGCCAACTTTTATTTGAGGGGGTGTGTACTTTATTTCTGGATGACTGTATATATAGATTTGATTTTATGCTTTCTTTTGATTTTCTATTGGTCTGTATATAACTTTACATTTAGTTACTTTCATCGTACTTTTTATCTTCCTTTTGGTCTGTATATAAAGTTACATTATTGTATATATTCATCCCCCGTTATATATTCATTCCCCGTTTGTACATATTCATTCTATTTTCTATTTTTCGTAAAAAAAAAAAATCGTTTTTAGCTTCTTATATAGGCTCGTAGCTTTTTGCTTTGTTTTGACGCTTTTAATAAGCCTTTGGTTTTCTTAATGCCACGGTTCTTTCCAAAGGTGGAGTATTGTGTGAACCGGGTGGCTCTTCCCAATGATAGATGGCGTGACAACCTTCTTAAGGGTTTGAGTCCGTTTTTGTTTTTGTTTTTGGTAGTTTATGGTTAAGGGTACCTCAAGCAAAGCTTCACTTGGGCCTAGCACATTTGCCTTTGATCCCATGGTCAAAGACAAAATGTTGTGTTTAGGATGGTGAAAGTTGTGGCCTTGAGACTCTTGCGTTGGCCGATAATCATCAAGTGGTTTTTCGGGACCATTGTGTGCTCAAATCGTATCTAAGGTCGTTGTGGGCCCCCGACTCTATATCTTTAGCAATCCCCTAGCTTGTGTGGTGAGAAATCGAATTGCGAGTCCAAGTCCCGAGCCATTGGTCTAGAACTTGTCCTGAATGTTTGTTGAGGCGAAATCTTAAGTGAAATTTGACTTGGAAGTGATTATAGGCTCTCCTTGATCCAAATGATAGTTGAACAAATTCCATAGCCTACCAATGATATGATCCCTAGTTAACCCTTTTGAGCCTTAGACCTTTTTCTTTCAAGAACCATGTTACAAGCCTATACCCGTTCGAAAAGATACCCTCTCTTGGAACCCGATCTTTCCTTGAGCACATGGCAAAAGTATAAGTTTGGAGAGACGAGGAGTGCAACAAAGTGGTAAAAAGGCACAAACGTGAAGAAAATGAAAGGCAATGAAAAAAAGAAAGAAAAGCAAAAAGACAAAAAGAAAGTTCAATGTTAAAAAGAATAAAAGGGATTCAAGAAAAGCAGTGAAAAAGAAAGAAAGGTGTGGAAAGTTGAAAAAAGGAGAAAAAGGTTTGAAATGCATAAGAAAGAGTGACAATGTGTCTCTCTAACCCCTTGAAAAGAGGTGAAATGACTCAAAGAGTCAAGTGAACTGTGCCAAATCAATCAAAAGAAGTGCTTAAGGGAAGGTGGAACCCACTTAAACCAAAACATTTCCTACCCTGAACCAAAAGCCTTCACAATGACTCCACAAAAGCCCTATATGATCTTGAGTTGAATGAAGCTTACATTAGTGGATACTTACATAAGGGGCAAGCATATGGTACCTAGAGCCGGATTTATGACCTTTCCTTGAGAGAGATGAGTGAATTCCCATTAACCTCGTTTTATGTGTTTCATTATTTTAAAGGTGAGGTGTGCTTAGGGAGAGTTGAGGATGTGTGAGTTTGGGTTCCACAATGACAAAGTAATTGAAAGAGTTATTTGATGTGTTGAGTCAACTCTTTGATGTGTTGGGTTCCTGGTTTTGTTACTGGTTGATCTACACTAGGCTAGGATTTAAGGCTTGGAAGAGGTAGGGGATGGGTTATTTGCTTGGAGAAGTTTCAACATGTCTTGAAGAATTCTATCATTCTTCTCCTTTTCCCTTGCAAGTTCAGTTCTAAGAACATCTCTCTCAGATTGTACCTCTACCAATCGTGTCTTCATCCTTGCTATCTCAGCATCCTTTGCCTCACTCTCCTGTAATGGAGCTCTAACCTTGCTATTGATAGGTGTCCTTTTAGATGAACCAAGTTCATTGGGAATGACATTGACCTCATAATCGCAAGCAAGCAGAGTATTAACCCCACTTCTTCATAGGTACCTTGAAATGTGCAAGCACAGTTGTGAGAATGAAACCATAGGGAATGGAATGAGTTTGGGTGCCATTGATAACCCTATCAGTAGGTCCGCGAGGATTTCCTGTTCAGATGGAACAGGTTCATCTATATTTTTCCCAAGTTGAACCAACCCCTCAGCAGCTTCGCCAGACCCACTTCCCCCCTATTTTGCTCACACTCTCTTCTATTTCAGTAAATTCCTCTCCCCAAACAACCATTGCACCAGTTTCTTTTGTTAGGCCAATAGGAGCGGGTGAAGAATCAAACACTCTTGTACCTTTTCCCCTCACAGTACTCCTAGCACCCTTGCTCTCTTTTTCGTTTCCCTTTTTATTTTTACCACCAACTTCTCCAAATTCTGTAGTCTCAACACCTGCTATAGATCCTACCAGCACAAATCTATTCTCCAAATTTGTAGCAAATTCAGAAATTATCTCAGGAGTAACTTTAGAATCAGAAGATACCTGCTCAGTTTTGGAAGACCTACTTTCTTCCCCCTTAGTAGCAGACTTAACTGAATCTTCAGATTTCTAGGATTCTTCTTCCCTACCTACTTTCAATTGCTTGCTTATTTTCTTGATCTGCTCTCCTTCAGCGACAATCTTACGAGCCATCATCTTTACTCTACTTTTCTTAGGGATTGGTGTGATTGAAGGAGTGGTAGAAGGTGTGCAAGTGGTTTTCTGTGGTAGTGATGAAGGATTTTCAGAGGTGTTTGACATATCTGGGCTAGGGTATGGAAGAGAATGAGAATTAGATTGTGTTTGAAAGATGAAAGAAGAATGAGAGTTTTTGACGGCTTGAGAGAGATGATGTAAGGAATACACTAAAGCTGATTAATATACATGGGAATAATTGATGGGGTAACTACAGCTTTTCAGACTCTTAGAAGTTCAATCAAACTGAAATTCAATTTTGAAGAGACGTTGGAGTGTATCCCTAGAATCTAGGTACTTCCATTCGGTTGGGACTCTTTTGAATGGGACTGGTTCACTTGTAACGGATAAGTCTAAAAGGAGTTTGGTATTTGGTAGGACTCTGCTCATGATCCAAATATAGTTATTTCAAATTATGCAGAGTGTAGAAAACATACCGTATTATCTTGATGAATCATGTTCTTCACTGATAATTCTCTTGTGTGAGTCTAAATTTGCCAAAATAGAGAAAATATCATTAGAGATTAATGAATCATTTTAACACATGGAACAAGAGTATACTATGGAAAGTATGAGACTGAGCAAGATTTAATCTAATTATACACAATTTACAGACTTTCTAACCAAATTTTTCCAAATTTTTTTCCGTTTAACCTTGAACTGGTCCTTTTAGGTGATCTTAATTATCCCTAATTCCAACATGTTCCTCTCAAAGTGATCTCTACTTAAGGCTTTTGTGAAGATGTCAGCAATTTGCTTGTCAGTAGCACAAAACTCCACAGTGATCAAGCCTTTCTCATAGTTGTCCCTCAAAAAAATGGTGCCTAACATCTATGTGCTTAGTTCTCTTATGATGAACCGGTTTCTTTGTCATACTAATAGCACTAGTGTTATCACAAAAAATAGGGATGCAACCACATCAATTCCAAAGTTCAATAATAGCTGTTTGATCCACATCAATTGAGCACAACATGAAGCAGCAACAACCTACTCCGCTTCAGCAGTAGATAAGGCCACTGAATTTTGCTTTTTGATAGCCCATGACACAAGACATGAACCAAGGAAGTGTACCATACCTGAGTTGCTCTTCCTATCCACAAGGAAACCTGCATAATCAGCGTCAGCATATCCCACTAGGTTAAAATTACTACCTTTTGGATACCAAAGGCAAAGGTCTGTGATGCCTTTCAAGTATCTCAATATTCTCTTGATAGCAGTCAAGTGGGACTTCTTTGGATTTGCCTGAAATCGAGCACAAAGACCTATACTGAAACAATGTCAGGTCTGCTAGCAGTAAGATACAAAAGAGAACCAATCATTTCCCTATACAACTTCTGATCAACAGATGAACCAGGTTCATCTATATCCAATTTCGTGGATGTTGCAATAGGAGTGTCAATTTCTTTGGATGTTCCTTCCTGGTTTTGTTACTGAGGAATAGGCTCATGGACAGGTTCCCTCGAGGTTTGAGGATCAGTTCCTCTCTAGTCAGTTCCCCCTGTCATGTTGCCCTGGGTGCAAGGACCTGTTCCATCACCTGTTCCTTCTTGCGATGCAACTTCAGGCAGGACTGTGGTTTCACCATTTGAATTTTTTATCAGCCCAATCTCTTCATTATCTTGTTCCTGCCTCTCAGAAAGAATGTTAGTTTAAAAAAAATAACATATACATTTTTTTCTACACACATAGTTCTTTTATTGTATATCTTATAAGCTAAACTATGTGAAGAATATCCCAAGAATACTCCCTCATCACTTCTGGGATCATACTTACCTAGGGAGTCTTTGCCATTATTGTGCACAAAGCACTTGCATCAAAATGCCCTAAGATGGGATATATTTAGCTTTCTCCCTTTAAGTGACTCATAGGGAATATTCTTAACAAGAGGTCTAGTCATGCAACTATTTATGATGTAGCATGCAAAAATTCAGCAAACTTAGCATTTTCAAATTCAGTTCCATGATCAGACCTAATTGATCCAAGTTGATTACCTAGTTGTTTCTGAGTTTTTCAAACAAAAGAAGTAAACATGTCAAATGTTTCATCTTTAGATGTTAAAAACAATGTCCAAGTAAACCTAGAGTAATCATCAACAAGCACCATCACATATCTTTTACCACCTCTGCTTAATGTTCTCATTGGACCACAGAGATATATGGACCAGTTCCATCGTTCTGGTGGTGCTTACCACTTTCTTGCATTTAAAAGAGGATCTTACCTGCTTCCCCCTTGCACAAGCCTCACAAACTTTGTTTTCCTTGAACTTGATGTTAGGCAGCCCTATAACCAGATCCTTGGAGACTAATTTGTTGAGTTGACTCAGACTTGCATGTCCAAGTCTCTTGTGCTAAAGGAGGGGATAATTGTCCAACACACTTAAGCAAGTGAGTTCATTTTCTGAAAGTGTGGACAGATCTACAATGTAAATATTTGTTTACTCTTTTTCCCTGCAAAACAATCTTGTCAGTGGTAAGATTTATCACAAAACATTTGGTAGTGGTGAATGCTATCAAGTTACCTCTATGATATTAGGCTATATAGACAATGTTTACACCTTAATATTACCATGCTTTATTGTTGTTTTATAGTCAAATTGCAAACAAAATGCTCTAAATGGTGTTCTTTTGTTTCGCAGCGAATAGTCTAAGTGAGGAAGCACAAGGAGTGTTTTGGAGGCAATAATGTGAAGAAAACGCCCACTCGAGAGTACCGGAGCACAAAGAAGCAGGAAATGGCCTGGGCAAAAATTCCACCGCGACCGCGGTGGACCGCGGTGCAACCGCGACGGATTAAAAGAGCAAAACAGAATGGTCAACTCTCACCGCGGTCGATCGCGGTACACTGTTCATGCACCAGAAAATCTGGGGACCAAAGTGTAATTTCGGGGAAATTTTTGCCAAACCCTTATAAGCTTTAGAAACTCGCCCAAGATTGTTTTTAAGCTTGTTTTTAGAATACTTTCGAGGCAAGAACAAGTGTGAGAAGAACAACCAAACATTAGAGTTTTTCTATCTCTTTTATTTCTTGCAATTTTACATTATGAACAATTTAGTAGTTTTCTCTTATTTTGTTATGAGTAGCTAAACAATTATCTAGGGTTGATGGAACCAATTGTTGGTTGAAGTTTTGACTCAACTTGTTATAATCGAGCCGAATTTATTATATTATTGTTCAACTACGTTTTGTAGGGTGATTAATTGAATGGGCCCTTGATTAATCGTGTCTAATTACCTCATATTGCTTGAGAAAGAATATTAGGTTAGAAAGCTGTTGAACAACACCACTTTTGGATAATTGAAGAGATTCATTACTTGAACTTCAAAGTGGGTTTAGAGATAACGAAACTTTGGTGGGATAATTTAGAGCTGCACATATTGTCAGCTAGAGTAGTTCGAGAGAATGCTCTAGTAAATTATTGTAGTTGATCGAGAGATAATTACGATAACCCATAGCTCTTAATCCTCATAGAGTATTACGGCGAGATTATAGAGAAAGAGTCAACACCTAAACTAGCAACTGGGGAAATCACTGCCCTAGACCTTTTTACCATTGAATTATCTTTGCTTTAGCTTATTGTTGTTTTTAATATTATTTGAAGTAGTTAAACAAATAAAAACCCAATCTTTATTGATCAAAATCTTGCATCTAGAAATTGGTTGAGTTGATAATAACATTGCCAAGAGTTGTAATAGATAGGTTAGTTCCCTGAGGATTCGACTCCGGACTTAAAATCGGATTATATTTGCAACGACC